>NC_080715.1:877072-887072 GCF_019097595.1 Hemibagrus wyckioides | reverse complement strand
GCAGGATAAAAGAACACGACGAAGTAAAGCCGAGTGTTTTGATGAAGTTGGGTTTCTGCTGTGATGGGGATTCTCTGGGCATGTTTGATGTGGTTAGAGGCATTAACTCGAATATTAGCTTAGCTCAGCATCAATCAGAGACTGCTCGAGGTATAAAATGCTGCTCAGGTTTAGCTCCGAACAGATCTGATCTGTGTTAGCGCATACTGTTCTTTTATATGACAGTGGTGCATCAACGCTTGCTGATCAGAAGGTCCAGGGTTCAAGCCCTACTGTGGGGCCCTTGAGTCAGGCCCTTAACCCTCTCTGCTCCAGGGGACTGTATCCCTCCTGACCTCTGACCCCAACTTCCTGCAATATGTGAAAAGAAGAATATTACTGTAATGTTCTCATTTGGATCATAAATCTCTTTTTGGTCCACAGCAGTAATATAACACTGTTCACTGAGTCCAACACAGTACCGAAACTTCACGGTCTATTCTATTCCTCCTTTTTCTTCCCTAAAATAAAGAACAAACCTCATGACAGAGACATGAACCAGACGCTCATTAGAACCTCCTCAGTTAATAGGTCTGATCACCCAAACGGTGGCACTATAGACATTATTACATTCTCTTACATATCTCTTCTCTCTATATTTCCTTTACTCCCAAACAAACTTCTCAAGAATTATTAAGCTCCGCCCAATTCTATTTGAAAGTAATTTGCATAATATGTTAATCATACAAGCTAGGATTTTTGACTCATCTTCACAAAAGTGTCCTCAATAATTATCAACAATATGCTTTTCAGGGCCACCACATGACACTCAACTCTTGAGGGGTGGAGCCTAATTTACTCCCACAGCTGTAACTGGTGATGTATTTGGAGGGAATCAGTATAGTTCTGTGCAAGCTGGTAGGAACTGACCACCAGGGGCATTGTCTGTGAAGGAGGTCTGTACCCCACAAACTGTCCACTGTGGCTAATGTATGTATTGAGTTTGGATTCTTAGTTTTACAACAGGATGCTGTGAACAACTGACTTTTTGTATGTAAATATTGAAATATTTTTTCAGAAAAACAATAGTGTTAAATGATCATAATGAGTTGGTCAGTATATTTATGTTTGGCTGTAACATTAACTACACAATATTCTGAAAATAATAATAATATTTTTTAACACTCTTCCCTTAGACCGCTAAAGAAGAGCTAGCATAACAGAGACGTTTAGCCACAACATTGCTATATAAAACGATCTGATCGTATGGCCGTAACGTTTATACAAAACATTATATAACAACATGTAATTAGCTTAGCTTGCTAGCACTCAGAGTTGATTATTAGTTTATAGAGCACAAAAAGCCGCTTTAAACTGTATTTTATCCCAGGATTGTGTTACTCAGAGTTTGGACTTAAGGGATAAACGTTTCATCAATAAGAGATGGGAAGCTTGAACTCCAGCTCCATGCTAAAGCCTCTTTCAGCATCATACTCAGCTTCACTCTCAAATACTTTTCTCTTTTCTAAAAATAAAAGATGCAGATCTTTTGAGTATAAGTGTAGAGATTACAGTATATCAATTTGAGAGAGATTCTACAAAGACATTTTTTTTTTTTTCTTTTGTTTATTAATTGTGTGTTTAAATGTTAAACGGTGGTCAGTGAGGTCTGTCCACTGTGGTTCTCAGGACTGAGACGTGTCTTCTCTAGAGTATCATTAGACGAACACCTGCGTATAGTTCACAGAGCTGCAGGATAAAGTTCAGCAGGCCGACATTAGCATTTTATTTTAATAGCTTTTAATTTTACTCCATAAATGTGACCCAGACGTTAAAGCCCTCACTGAGCTGAGGCTGTTTTCTCACTGACGTCTCGCTCAGCTCCATTTCTCACTCGACTCGGAGCTGTGTACTTTGTACTGCACTCGCTAAGTATTTTTAGCATCCACCTTTGTAGTTGCTGTGGCAATTGTGCTGATAATAAGACATTCTCTCACTTCTGTATGAGGATGTGTAATAGTATCACATACAGCTCTATTTCTGATCTATGGAGGAGATGACATCGTTCAAACGTTATCAGAGCGGCAGCAGTAACACTTTTAACAATGAAAACCTTTCAATAACATCCTGAGATGGAGGAGCTGCAGGAGAGCTCTTCTCATCTGTTACAAAACCATGACCTTATTAGAGTTACATTTTTGACCGTGTCAGCCGCCATGCTGGTTTTTAAGGCAAAATAATCAGATCAGGTGATCGCACGGTGTCTGTCACTCCCCGAGGCCGGACACGTCCACGTAAACCATTTAAATTAGTGACATAAACATGAACAAGCAATCAATAAGACGCCACACACACACCAGGGTGAGTAGATCAGCTAATCATGGACCAGAACACCACGGGAACTGAGACTCAAGTCCATGACAGAACTCTACAGTAATGTACTGATCTCTAAATGCAACAGATTCAGAAAGAGGTTCTGGACCCTGGGCAGAAGGTCCACATGAGGCAGAACTCAGGGCTCAGGAGGTGTAATCTGGTGGCTCAGAAGGTACAGTGACCTCTGCAGTCAGTATAGACCGGTCAGTGAGACAGGGTGGTGAGACAAGACAGCACTTCAGTGAGACAGGGTGGTGAGACAGGATAACACTACAGTGAGACAGGGTGGTGAGACAGGATAACACTTCAGTGAGACAGGGTGGTGAGACAGGATAACACTTCAGTGAGACAGGGTGGTGAGACAAGACAACACTTCAGTGAGACAGGGTGGTGAGACAAGACAACACTTCAGTGAGACAGGGTGGTGAGACAGGATAACACTTCAGTGAGACAGGGTGGTGAGACAGGATAACACTTCAGTGAGACAGGGTGGTGAGACAGGATAACACTTCAGTGAGACAGGGTGGTGAGACAGGATAACACTTCAGTGAGACAGGGTGGTGAGACAAGATAACACTTCAGTGAGACAGGGTGGTGAGACAGGATAACACTTCAGCGAGACAGGGTGGTGAGACAGGATAACACTTCAGTGAGACAGGATAACATAACCTCCCAGGGGAGGAGGGTTGGTGGAACCGTGTGACAAGGTGATGAGGGCAGCAGGCTATTAGACAGGAAGACAGATTAATTAGACAGGGTGGTGAGACAGGTCAGATGGTTAGATACAGGTGGCAGGTCAGTGAAATAAGGCAACAGATCACGAGACAGGGCAACAGGACAGGAATACGGGGTACTTGGGCAGTAAAATATAACTTCAGTAATGTTAAAATTCTGTGATATTCCCATAATAGTGTTTTTATCTCAGATACACACAGGACACGACAGCGCAGTGAGACAGGACTACGAGGCAGTAAGACAGGGTGACAGGATGGTGACTTTAAGATAAGGCAGTAGGTCAGTCAACAGATCCTACAGACTGGTCAGTATGTGGAATCATTGAAACGGTGACTGTTTATAACATTAGCTCTAACAGGAAGTAACTGACCTCATGGATGTTCTGCAGCATTACATTTAACTAGAAATAAATAAAGAGAACATCGTGTCCTCCTTTACAAAATAAAGAACTGTAGATTGTTGGCATATTGGTGTGTTCTAAGACGAATAAAACTCTTTGGACGATATTTATATAAAAATAATCACTTTCAGGTTGTTTACAGTAACTCTTCACCTGTAAACAACTCAAATAAAAATGAAGAGTAAAAATTAGTAAAAAAGAGAAAAATTAAAACCTGAAGAGTTCTTTGGAATAATGAGTAGACTGGACCCTGACCCTGACCTTGATCCTGACCCTGACCCTGACAGCGGTCATGTTTTTGCCGTGTTTTATACACTAACTCTGTTTAATCCTCAAACTAAAGGACTTAAACAGTGTCACCATTTTGTCATTTCCTCCCACAGTCCTCTGTTTCTTTTCTTATTTCATTTCTCCTCCCTTGTTCCAGCTACGTTTTCCCCTACATTGTTCTATTTTTGCTTGTTCCTGTATTTTTCTCTTCGCTCCTGTTTCATCTTCCATCTTCTTCTATTTTTCTCTCAGTTTCTCATCCACTTTGCTCTGCTTCCTTCATGTTTATTTTATGGTTCTGAATGTTTCCTGCATGTTCTGCTCTGTCCTTCTTCTATTTTATTAATTTATTCCTCAGTTCCTGACTGTGAGGACAGTGTGTGTGTGTGTGTGTGTGTGTGTGTGTGTGAGTGTGTGATTTTTCAATCCTTTATTTAATTGGATATTAAATAACCAGTGGAGCAGCGGTGGCTCGGAGGTGAAGGTCCTGAGCGAGTGATTGGTGGATTATGAGTTTAAATCCCTGGATCGCTCTCCAGCCTCAGCTCCTTTTTTTTTCTTATACCGTATTGATTCTGTAACTCAGACAGCCGGGTCATTCTGGATCTGACCCTCACGACAAGTCCACCAATTTCACTGAAGTTTATATGTTTAATTTGCTCACATGACTGAATCATTGTCACTACTATGTGTACTATTACACATTATCTACTGTTTGTGTAGAGAAAGGAAAAACTAATCAACTGCCCCTTGTGGTCAAAGCCGGAATTACAGTTTAATACTTATAAAAGAGAAACATGTGTTTTATTTGTTATTATTTTAGATATTATTTATTTTATTTATCTTTTAAAGTGACTTATTTTCTGTCAGTTAAATAAACAACACTAGCCATCAGAAATGTGGTTTAATCTAAGATTAATCAGCACCAGTGTCTTAGAGTTCTGGAGATCTGGACCAGATAAAATACTTCAACCAAAAGGTCAGTCAGTCTGTCAGGCGAATTGTGTAACTGTTGTGTACTTTTTGTCAAACGCAGGGAGACGTGTCTTGTTTGCTTCTTTTCATCTCAACACAAAGCAGGAGACGAAAGTCCAAGAGGAATACACAGAGCTCTCCTTAAACAAGCACTTTCTGTCAAAAGCTGCAGAGCGCTGACAGATCTGAAACTCCAACCCAACCAAGCACACGGAGAAACCAGAGAAAAGCATCATGGGGGAAATGTACTGCTACATCTGACCGAGCAACATGGAGGGGAAAAGGGCAACAATTATGAAATAAAACATTCAATCACACGCAGGAAATCAGATAAACAAACAAACAAACAAACAAATAAATTAATTAATTAATAATAATAATAATAATAATAATAATAATAATAATAATAATAATAATAATAATAACAATAATAATAATAATAATAATAATAATGATAGTAATAATAGCTGTGAGGATTGTTAGTAGTGTTGAACATTACTGTCTGTATGATAAAAGTTTGAAAGGTTCATGAATAATTCATGAGCACACTCAGTTATATTACTGTAATAAGTTGTTTCAGCTGAAATACACACTCTTAATGAATTAATAAACATTTACTGTCTCCTGTATTGGTTTCTTTTCTGTTTGTGACACTGAAAATTTAAAATACACATTCACTGATCTATTGTCAATCGGAACCATCCTCCCATCTCTCTCTCTCTCTCTCTCTCTCTATCTCTCTCTCTCTCTCTCTCTCTCTCTATCTCTCTCTCTCTCTCTCTCTCTCTCTCTCTCTATCTCTCTCTCTCTCTCTCTCTATCTCTCTCTCTCTCTCTCTCTCTCTCTCTCTCTCTCTCTCTCTCTCTCTCGCTCTTTCCACTCTACTGTACTCCATTTAGAATTGATTCAGAAACTCTGTTGCTTAGTTACAAGGCGTTATCGCTCCTCTCAAAGTGGAAAAGAGGAGGAGGAACGAGGGATTTCACTCCTCCAGCAGCAGCGCGACATGCTCTCTGACAGATTGGGGGGTTTCTCTCTCTCTCTATCTCTCTCTCTCTTTCTATATGTTGGATGTTTTTCTTTCTCTAATTGTCCTCTTTGTTCTTTCACTTTCTTTTTATCAGTCTGTCTTTCCTTTACTCTTTCTTTCTCTTTCTCATCTTCTCCTTTATTTTCTGATAAAACTGTAATTGTGTTTCATTAATTTTTGGTTTCCTTCTTTGTTTTTCTTTTATTCCCTCTCTTTTATCCTTTAAATAATCCTACATTCATTCTTGCTGTTCTTAATTTTTCTTGTTACATTTTTTACAATCCTTCCTTCGTTCCTTCCTCCCTTCCTTGTTTTTCTTTCTTTCTTTCTTTCTTTCTTTCTTTCTTTCTTTCTTTCTTTCTTTCTTTCATTCTTTCCTTCTTTCTTTCTTTTTTCCCACCCCCCCCCCAAGTTAAAAACTGAAAGCTGTCTCTGTGTCTGTTTCCTGTCTTTCTCGAGGTCACTTCCTTTATAAATAATAAACTGTACAGTGATGATTCTCTCATTACTCACTCATTAAACTGAATGGAACACATCAGAAAGCGACTGGAACCTGATGCTGAAGAGAGAGAGAGAGAGAGAGAGAGAGAGAGAGAGAGAGAGAGGAGGAGAGGTGTGTGTGTGTGTGTGTGTGTGTGTGTTGTGAGCTGGTAGGCTGAGACGAAACAGCGGCTGACTCAGTGGAACTGTAGAAGCAGCGCGCGATAGATTCACTCTTCACCGCAGCGCTCGCTGAAACACACACACACACACACTCTCTCTCTCTCTCTCTCTCTCTCTCTCTCTCTCTCTGACATCATGCCTCGAACACACACTCCGGCAGCTCGGGCAGCGAGCGGAGCAGATGAACACACCACACACGGTCCACACGTGGCGCAGAGCCGTCACTGAGACACGGACCAGACTCTTACATCAGGACTTCAGGGGAGATAAAGGGATTAGCTTTGTCTCTTCTGGAGGAAAAAAGAAGGGAAAGAAGAGGAGAAGGCAGTTCCATCAGACGGATAACGTGCCGATGATGGAGGGATGATGAAGAGATGATGGGAATCTCCCAGTCTTCTACAGCACACTCGGGATTTTAACCTGAACGAGACGCAGCGCAGCCAGACATCTGCAGGAACTCCACTTGTTTTACTCAGTGTGTGTGTGTGTGTGTGTGTGTGTGTGTGTATACATGTTCCCACATGGCGTGCTACTACATCGTGATCAGCTCCACACACCTCAGCAACGGACACTTCCGCAACATCAAAGGAGTTTTCAGAGGACCGCTGTGCAGAAACGGCAACTTGGTAAGAGTGTGTGTGTGTGTCTGTGTGTGTGTGTGTCTGTGTGTCTGTGTGTGTGTGTGTGTGTGTGTCTGTGTATGTGTGTGTGTGTCTGTGTGTCTGTGTGTGTCTGTGTGTGTGTGTGTCTGTGTGTGTGTGTGTCTGTGTGTGTGTGCACGCAACACTGAAGGAGTAACTGACAAGTTCACTTTCATTTTATATTTATGTAATATATGAAGAAATATTTCTCATTCTGAGATTTTTAAATTGTTCTTAATTATTAAAAAATAATTTACACTGGGATATTTTAATTTAGTTTTCAAAATGTGAAAAATAACAAATTATGCAGAAATGATGTGAAAACAACAACAAAAAATAAAAAAAATCAACTATTTATAATGTTTAATAATACAACATTATTTAATGATCCCCAAAACATTCTCAATTCAAATGAATAAAAAAACTGAAATGTTAAAATTATATATCTATATATATTTAAAATATTTAAAATATATTTAAATATATTTAAAACCTATCCTAATGTTTTTTAAAATGCTGAATGTTAAGAAATTTAATTTTGGGAAATCTTCCAATATATCTCATTAATACACTTCGATTCAAAATGAATATAATATATCAAATCAACTTATTAAGAATTAAACAGTTTGAATAAAGTCTGAAAAGATTAAAAATATTTTTTATTATTAATATAATATAAAGATGTAATAATATAAACACATTCCATGTCACTTTGTGAAATCACGTGAAAAAAAATTAATATGCAATTATGAAATAAATATTGCGTGCTTAATGATGTGTATTTAATTGTAAAAACATTTAAAGTGTGCAAACATCATTCTGATTAATTATTAAAATTTATATCCTCTTTATTTCATATAATAAATTTATTATAATATTATAGTTATTATTTTAGATAAATACATATTTATTACAGAATTATTATGCATATATTACATTACAATATGCTGTTTTCAAAATTATTAAATGAATAAAATTGTAATATTTGATAACATTTGCAGGGTTTTGTTTTATATCTTTCTAAAATAAAAACTGATTTTATGAATTTTCAGTAAAAGCTTTTTAACAACGTGGAAAACCTGTGAAACTGTGCTGATTATTCATGAATCATGATATTAATATAGTATTGATAATATACTGTGTATTACAGTGTGTGTGTGTGTGTGTGTGTGTGTGTGTGTGTCTGTTTTATTAGTGAAAGTTTGGATTTGAAGGCATGTGATGCCGTATGTGCAGAGTGCAGAGAGAACATCATGCACACACACACACACACACACACACAGATTGATCAGCAGTGTGACAGATGGATGGGGACAGCTCTAATCTCTACACATAGTCATAAGCGATGGCTCGGGGTTTAGCTCAATCGCAGCGATTACATTAGCGGTTTCGGAGTAATCCTCCTGCTCCACTCTGCCTCCGCAATAACGTTAGTGGAATCTGGGCCAAAACGACGGGGAAATAAAACACTACCAAATATATCAGGATGAAGAATTTCTACAGATCTGCTCTTATAGATCTGCTGTGTGTCCGGGAGAACCTCATGAGGATCCCAGGAGAAACTCCATTAAAAATCAAGTTTAAAATAAAAAGATCAGAGCTTTCCTATCAGAACCCCCCCCCCTCTCTCTCTCTCCCTCTCTCTCTCTCCCTCTCTCTCTCTCTCTCTCTCTCTCTCCTCCGCTCAGAGGTTTGTATTGTATGGACCCAGAGTGAGTTTATGAACAGAATCCATGAGTCTGACATACACTCAGGATCTGGTGAAGAAATCTGAAGCTCCTCATGTTGTAGTGTTTAATCTGCAGGACGTCTTTTACATTCTACATTAAAAAAATAAATAAAAACATGATCCTCTTCCAGATTTTTTACACTCTGTCTCTCCTTCACCTCATCTTCAGAACTATCCTGCAAGTAATTGTGGAGACTTTAGTATTGAAGAGGAACGTCTTGAAGCTTGCCCTCTCTCTCTGCCTCCCTCTCTCTCTCTCTCTCTCTCTCTCACCCTCTCTCTCGCTCCCTTTCTCTCTCTCTCTCTCTCTCTCTCTCTCACTCTCTCTCTCTCTCTCTCTCTCACTCTCTCTCTCTCTCTCTCTCTCTCACCCTCTCTCTCGCTCCCTTTCTCTCTCTCTCTCTCTCTCTCTCTCTCTCTCTCTCTCTCTCTCTCTCACCCTCTCTCTCGCTCCCTTTCTCTCTCTCTCTCTCTCTCTCTCTCTCTCTCTCTCTCTCTCTCTCTCTCTCTCTCTCTCTCTCTCTCTCTCTCTCTCTCTCCCCCGCCCTCTCTCTCACTCTCTCTCTCTCTCTCTCTCTCTCTCTCTCTCTCTATCTCTCTCTCTGAAGTGCTGAATGGAGGAGTAACATGACTGACTGCTCAGTGTGGAGAGTGTAAAGCATTCAGGTTCGGAGTGTTTGGCACTTGTGTGTGTGTGTGTGTGTGAGACAGTATAAAAATAGAGATTGCTAACATTACAGCTAGTGAATTTATGATGAGATCACTGTTCTTCTGATTAGTCATTTCTACAGAAACAAATAATAAGAGTCACATTTTTATGAACTTTATTTTCCTCTGTGAGAAATCAATAAAGAATAAAGTTACATTCCAACACTAAACTCTGAGGAGTTGTAGCTGAGAGACCTGAGACTTTCTGAGGAGGGGCTTCGTCACGTGAAGTCGACAACCAAAAGATTCTAGATTTTCTGGTTGTGTTTTTTTTTTCAGCAGCAGATATTTTTAATGAGCAGTCTCAGGGAGGCGGAGTCACATGTCATTTACTGAGCAGTGTCAGGGAGGCGGAGTCACATGTCATTTACTGAGCAGTCTCAGGGAGGCGGAGTCACGTAATTTACTGAAGCAGTGTCAGGGAGGCGGAGTCACGTGTCATTTACTGAAGCAGTGTCAGGGAGGCGGAGTCACGTGTCATTTACTGAGCAGTC
>NC_080715.1:864572-869572 GCF_019097595.1 Hemibagrus wyckioides | reverse complement strand
TGTGATCCGATCCAACAGACGAGCTACTGTTGATCAGACTGCTGAAGAAGTTAATGCAGGTTCTGATAGAAAGGGGTCAGAATACACAGTGCAGGACGGGTCAGCAAAAGGAGGACCAACACAATATTAGGTCATAATGTTATGCCTGATCAGTATATAATTATTGTAACAATCACAGGTTAACGGTTTATTCCTCGTTTACAGACAGAAGATCTTCTACTACAGCAGTAGAACAGAGCTTAGCTACTTGGACATCTGCAACTGTCACTGTTTTTTCTTCCTGCTGTAGTTACAGCTCATCAGTATACAGTGGAAAAACACTCAGTTTGATGTAATCAGAACAACATGAGGATTAGCTTCGTTAATTAACATTTTACAGTCTCATCAAGTTTTGAAGCCTTGTTTCTAGGGCTGGTTCCCAAATTCCCATTTCCCTCGATCCCAAGTCCTTCCCTCCTCCTCCTCTCACACCTCTGAATAAAACTAGACTAACGAGATTAGGGGAGCGTGAGCACAGAAGGACAGGTTGTGTTCTACAGACCACAGTGATGTGATTTTAAACCGCAGACGTTATTTGACCCTATGAAGAAAGATCTATCTTTAGTGTTGTTTTACTGAAGCCCTTAATCCTGATACATCTCTCTGTAGATGCGTTCTCTGTGCAGAGAGAAGAGAGTCTTCTGTATTCCTGACCTTTGCTTGCGTACTTCATGAAGCATTGAGGTTTGGTTAAAGATGGAGGTTGTGTTCTAGACACCGGAATGAGGTTGTGAGCTGAAATTTAAAATAAAAGAGTAATATTTTTGCACGTTGTTATTACAGGAGCTCATAATGCTTTACTCTGCACATGGAGTCCTGTAGGTTACAAAGCGTTACAGAGAGATGGCTGAGACACGGGCCGCACTTCCTCTTTGGATCGAGCGGCTCAGTGAATTTACATGCGACTGCACTCGTTTCAGCTGCTGTATCGATATCCTCTCCATACCAGCCAGCGTTTCCCAACATTCATTGCCACTTCAGGCGTGTCATTGTGTTCCAGGGTTGATTCATCACACACACACAGTCTATTGACTCCCATTCTGTAGGGACTGAATGGAGATGGAGAAATGCTGCGTCGGCAGGAGGTTGCTATGGTGACAGAAGATTTCGATGAGCGCTCTGTGACCTGCACTCCATTACAGTTTTTAAAGCGGCCTGCTTGACTTTTCCCTCTCCACCTGCCCTCAGTCACTTCCCTCGGGCTCTCTTACAGACGGTTCCATCACTATCAGCTCACTCCACGTTCTCAGGAGGACGGTTCTGTGAGGGAACATTGAACATTGACATCACTCTGGACCTCTGACACCTTCGTTAGAAAAACACAAGCAACAACATGCTTCATATTTCAGAACACTTCATATTTCAGCGTTTAGTCTTCGAGGTTAAAAACAGGGTTTTGTTATTCAGACTGTCCATCTGTACATGACAGCTGATGAAACTTTTCCACATAGTAACTAATGAATTAAATATTAATATTTAATCAGACTTGTTGCAGAGATTAAACAGATGGAATTCATCTCTGCATCCGTTTATTTTTAGTGGAGAAACTCCTTCATGGCTCTCTGGGGTTTAAACCAGGTTCACGCTGGACTTTGTTATTTTCTTCAGTCAAGCAGAGCAGCGAGGAAAATGTTCACTGTGAGATCTCATGATTCATTACCAATCCCTCCATTATTGTCCATCAGCAAGAAGAACCCACAGCCACACCCACTTATTATACTGGCTTTTGTTTCTGAGGGAAATGTAATGGAGCCTAAATGAATGTAGATAAACACGGTCACACACAACACGCTGCTACAGAAATAAATTATTTTTCACTTTTAATTAAGCTTTATTCTTTTTACCAAGCATTCTAAAGGCACCAATCTAGAACCCAGAAAGTGTGGGTTGTGCCTCTGGGGGAACCCTTAAACATAACATAAACTCTATAAAAAGGCTCTGTCTTTGAGGACTTCCAAAGGAATCAAACTGATCTAGAACCACTTAAGACTTTTTATTTCTAAAGGAATAACCAAATCTAGAACCACAGCGGATCTGCTTGTCCTAATATGGGAACCTTAAATGTTCTGTACACTTAAAAACATCCTTCATTCAGACATGGTCCATGTTTAAAGAGGTGAGGAAGCCTGAACAATGCAATGAATCCCTGAAGCATGACGTAATAAGGATATTACCAGCCTTATCTAGAACCTAGTCTAGAACCCCAGGCTTTAGGGTTTTCTCGTCCCTCTATTATGACCCTTAAACTCTCATAAACTTTACTACTGAGAGTTTTGTACCATACAGGGATCTTTTGTGATGTAAAGAAGAGCCCTTAACACCTCAAGGGGAGATTTCTTCCAAGAAGAGTTCATTTTCTCAGGAATGGATGAACAGTGATCCAAATCTGGAACCCAGATAAACTCTGAGTCTCCTTTGGGACAGGGTTCCTCTCTGAGGAAGTGAAGAACCCTTAACAATCCAGTGATCCCTGAGCCGAGTGTGTGTGTGTGTCTGTGTATGAGTATGTGTGTGTGTGTGTGTGTGTGTAAATGCAGTACTAAATCCCATCCTATTAGAGACTCCATTGGAAAATGAAGACAGTAAATGAATTAGCCGTGAATTAGCCAGTCGCTGCTGCTTTGTTCTCTTGTACTGCGGTCTGGTTGGACGGCTCGAGCAGGAGGTGTGTCAGGGGTTCAGCTCACATGATGGATTTACACGCAAAGAGAAGAGTGTGTTTGTTTAACTCTACACACACGAGCATTCTGGGAGATCTGTGCAGCACGCTCGGTTACACAGTGACACACATGCTCACATCTGGCTTCATTAGCATAGCCATAAAACGGTGCTTAGCTTCCAGCGCTGCTCCAACCGTGTCGTATACGCTTGTTAAGTGTAGCACGGTGCTGAAATGCGTGCCAAGACTCTGTGTGTGTGTGTGTGTGAGAGAGAGAGAAATATCCTCGCCTCAGTTACTGAAAGAAAGAAGATGGTTTATGAATATGCTAATCCTGTGACTTCCTCCTTTCACACCAATTGACAAAAAACACACAGACATATAATGAAGTCTACATGTCAGATAAACACACAACATTTCACTAAGACACAGAAACACAGCAGGGGCTCAATTACACTCACTATTAGCATTAGCATTTGTTCTCAGCTACATCCAAAAGATCCACAAGATTAAAACTCTATTATTAATTAATTATCCGCAGAGTGTTATAGCGCATTTTACCGCGTCGTAGCATTCAGTAGCGAGCAGTTCCTGCTCATCACTGCAGGTTTTATAACAGAACACCTGATCTGCTCTACACCTGGCCTCATGTCAGTGACCTCACACCAGATAAAGCAGGCAGCAGAGAGGATAAACTAAACTACATTATCTGATTTTATAGCAGCCATAGATACGGGATCGCCATCGGTAACGACAAGCACTGAAACACGTTCTATACTCAGTCTGAATAAATGATAGGATATGATAGAAATGATAGTAGCTTCTCTCAGAACCTGCTCAGATGTTTATGCAGATCCTGAACTCTTCTGTGTGACACTGAAGCATTAGCATAGTCCAGGTCATCACACTGCCTCTGTTCGCCCCTGAGCTCAGGTTTAAAAATACCCCAATGTCCACTAGTGTGTGTGTGTGTGTGTGTGTGTGTATGTATGTGTGTGTCTGAAGGGCAGTGTGTAAGGTCTATCTTGGTGTGTGTATTTCCCAGAAGACTTTTATTCTCCATCTGTAGAGCGTGACTCTGCCCTGATCTGACCTTTTCCTTCAGCTGTAGAAAGACAGAAACAGAGAGAACGTGGAGCAGAGAATCCTTTGGTCTGCAGTTTAATATGTATCATCTCTGTTCTTCTTCCTTCCTGTATTCTTTCACTCCCTTCATCCTTTCCTGGATTATTTTAGGAGAACTACAGTGTTTAATAAAGCGTTACCTCCAGCGTCACTGGCTGGAGGTTCTGACCGCTCTGTGGTCCATCATTTCCACTTCACTTCAGGTTTTAAACCGCAAATTTGTTGCTCATGCAGAGAGTGTGTAGTAGTCATGTGTCGGGATTAGTGAGTTAATTAAATAATTTCAGAAATGTTGTATCTCCTGCTATGAACACACATCTATCCCATAGTCTGAGTTAGGTGATGACCAGTAGAAGAAGTCCATTTTATTTTTACTCTTTGACCTTTAATGGACCCTGTGATTGGCTCTTTATGAAGTTTAGAGGTGTGTGTGAGACGGTTCTTCCTTCCTCTCTTCTAGCTTTGCCTTTTAAAGGTTAATAAAACCTAAAGTGATGACCATCATGACCCAAGCTGTGTGTATGAGTGCTCTCAGAGCCAAGGGCTGCTCCGACCTGACGCTCCGGTCAGCTCAAAGGCGATGCTCTGGACTTCTTCCTGGACACTACAGAAGCCTGTGTTGACAGAAAAAACTTCCCAGCTGCTGCTGTAGGCATCTCGTCCTCCATACAGTGCAGTGTGTCTCATCCATCCAGGAGCAGGTGACGGTGATGGACACCAGCTTCTATACCCAACACTCAGAATCAGCGATTTCTGCTGCAGCTTGTCCACACACTCAGATTTTAACAAGAGTGTGTCCTTAAATAGGATGGATGGCAGGATGACCGACAGGTTCACAGCTTTTTAATGTCCCTCAGCTGGACGTGTGGTTTATCTGTACGGCTGTTCCGTGGCGTGAAGATTGAGTGCACTGCTTGTCTTTTTCTTTCCTCCTCTCTTTCATCTCTTTTCTTACACACACACACTCACACACACTCACACACACAACTCACTCACACACACATCTCACACACACTCACACACTCACACACACACCTCACACACACATACACTCACACACACAACTCACACACACATCTCACACACACTCACATACACACTCACATACATTCACATACACTCACATACACTCAAGCACACTCACACACACTCACACACTCACATACACTCAAGCACA
>NC_080715.1:829572-859572 GCF_019097595.1 Hemibagrus wyckioides | reverse complement strand
ACACTCACTTACACTCACACACTCACACACACACACACACATACACTCACACATACACACTCACACATACTCACATACACTCATACACTCAAGCACACTCATGCACACACACACACTCACATACACTCACACACACTCACATACACTCACGCACACTCACACACACACACATACACTCACACATACACACTCACATACACTCACACATACTCACATACACTCACATACACTCACACACTCAAGCACACTCATGCACACACACACACACTCACATACACACACACTCACATACACTCACGCACACTCACATACACTCACATACACTCACGCACACTCAAGCACACTCACATACACTCACATACACTCACACACACTCCCATACACTCACACATACTCAAGCACACTCACGCACACACACACACACTCACATACACTCACACATACTCACATACACTCACATACACTCACACACTCAAGCACACTCATGCACACACACACTCACATACACTCACGCACACTCACACACATACACTCACACATACACACTCACATACACTCACACATACTCACATACACTCACATACACTCACACACTCAAGCACACTCATGCACACACACGTACTCACATACACTCACACACACTCACATACACTCACGCACACTCACACATACTCAAGCACACTCACATACACTCACATACACTCACGCACACTCAAGCACACTCACATACACTCACACACACTCACACACACTCCCATACACTCACACACACTCACACACACTCACATACACTCACATACACTCACACACACTCCCATACACTCACACATACTCAAGCACACTCACGCACACACACACACTCACATACACTCACATACACTCACACATACTCAAGCACACTCACACACACTCACATACACTCACACACACACACACACTCACATACACTCACATACAATCACACATACTCAAGCACACTCACACACACTCACATACACTCACACACACTCACACACACGCACATACACTCACACACACTCACACATACTCAAGCACACTCACGCACACTCACATACACTCACATACACTCACACATACTCAAGGACACTCACACACACTCATACACTCACACACACTCACATACACACACATACACTCACATACACTCACACACACTCACATACACTCACACATACTCAAGCACACTCATGCACACACACACACACTCACATACACTCACATACACTCACACATACTCACATACACTCACAAACACTCACATACACTCACACATAATCAAGCACACTCACACACACACACACACTCACACACACTCACATACACTCACACATACTCAAGCACACTCACATACACTCACATACACTCACATACACTCACACATACTCAAGCACTCACGCACACACACACACTCACATACACTCACACACACTCACGCACATTCACACACACACTCACATACACTCACACACACTCACATACACTCACACACACACTCACATACACTCACACACACTCACATACACTCACACATGCTCACATACACTCACAAATACTCAAGCACACTCATGCACACTCACATACACTCACACACACTCACATACACTCAAACATACTCAAGCAGACTCACACACGCTCACATGCACTCACACACACTCACATACACTCACACACTCACATACACTCACACATGCTCACATACACTCACACATACTCAAGCACTCACGCACACACACACACTCACATACACTCACACACACTCACGCACATTCACATACACTCACACACACTAACATACACTCACACACACTCACATACACTCACACATGCTCACATACACTCACACATACTCAAGCACTCACGCACACACACACACACACACTCACATACACTCACATACACTCACACACACTCACATACACTCACACACACTAACATACAATCACACACACTCACATACGCTCACACATACTCAAGCACTCACGCACTCACACACACTCACATACACTCACACACACTCACATACACTCACACATGCTCACATACACTCACACATACTCAAGCACACTCATGCACACTCACATACACTCACACACACTCACATACACTCACACACACTCACACACACACACTCACATACACTCACACATACTCAAGCACACTCACGCACACTCACGCACCCTCACACACACTCACACACACTCACATACACTCACACACACTCACATACACTCACACACACTCACATACACTCACACATGCTCACATACACTCACACATACTCAAGCACTCACGCACACACACACACTCACATACACTCACACACACTCACGCACATTCACATACACTCACACACACTCACATACACTCACACACACTCAAGCACACTCACATACACTCACATACACTCACACACACTCCCATACACTCACACATACTCAAGCACACTCACGCACACACACACACACTCACATACACTCACACATACTCACATACACTCACATACACTCACACATACTCAAGCACTCACGCACACACACACACTCACATACACTCACACACACTCACGCACATTCACATACACTCACACACACTCACATACACTCACACACACTCAAGCACACTCACATACACTCACATACACTCACACACACTCCCATACACTCACACATACTCAAGCACACTCACGCACACACACACACACTCACATACACTCACACATACTCACATACACTCACATACACTCACACATACTCAAGCACTCACGCACACACACACACTCACATACACTCACGCACACTCACACATACTCAAGCACACTCACATACACTCACATACACTCACGCACACTCAAGCACACTCACATACACTCACATACACTCACACACACTCCCATACACTCACACATACTCAAGCACACTCACGCACACACACACACACTCACATACACTCACACATACTCACATACACTCACATACACTCACACACTCAAGCACACTCATGCACACACACACACTCACATACACTCACACACACTCACATACACTCACGCACACTCACACATACTCAAGCACACTCACATACACTCACATACACTCACACACACTCACATACACTCACACATACTCAAGCACACTCACGCACACACACACACTCACATACACTCACATACACTCACACATACTCAAGCACACTCACACACACTCACACACACTCACACACTCACACACACTCACATACACTCACACATACTCAAGCACACTCACACACACTCATACACTCACACACACTCACATACACACACATACACTCACATACACTCACACATACTCACATACACTCACACACACTCACATACACTCACACATACTCAAGCACACTCATGCACACACACACACACTCACATACACTCACATACACTCACACATACTCACATACACTCACATACACTCACACACACTCACATACACTCACACATAATCAAGCACACTCACGCACACACACACACTCACACACACACACACTCACATACACTCACACATACTCAAGCACACTCACATACACTCACACACACTCACATACACTCACACATACTCAAGCACTCACGCACACACACACACTCACATACACTCACACACACTCATGCACATTCACAGACACTCACACACACTCACATACACTCACACACACACTCACATACACTCACACACACTCACATACACTCACACATGCTCACATACACTCACAAATACTCAAGCACACTCATGCACACTCACATACACTCACACACACTCACATACACTCACACACTCACATACACTCACACATGCTCACATACACTCACACATACTCAAGCACTCACGCACACACACACAATCACATACACTCACACACACTCACGCACATTCATATACACTCACACACACTAACATACACTCACACACTCACATACACTCACACATGCTCACATACACTCACACATACTCAAGCACTCACGCACACACACACAATCACATACACTCACACACACTCACGCACATTCATATACACTCACACACACTCACATACACTCACACACTCACATACACTCACACACACTCACATACACACACATACTCAAGCACTCACGCACACACACACACTCACATACACTCACACACACTCACGCACATTCACATACACTCACACACACTCACATACACTCACACACACTCACATACACTCACACATGCTCACATACACTCACACATACTCAAGCACACTCACATACACTCACACACACTCACATACACTCACACATGCTCACATACACTCACACACACTCACATACACTCACACACACTCACACACACACACACACACTCACATACACTCACACATACTTAAGCACACTCACGCACACTCACGCACACTCACACACACTCACACACACTCACATACACTCACACACACTCACATACACTCACACACACTCACATACACTCACACATGCTCACATACACTCACACATACTCAAGCACTCACGCACACACACACACTCACATACACTCACACACACTCACGCACATTCACATACACACACACACTCACATACACTCACACACACTCACATACACTCACGCACACTCACACATACTCAAGCACACTCACATACACTCACATACACTCACACACACTCCCATACACTCACACATACTCAAGCACACTCACGCACACACACACACACTCACATACACTCACACATACTCACATACACTCACATACACTCACACACTCAAGCACACTCATGCACACACACACACTCACATACACTCACACACACTCACATACACTCACGCACACTCACACACACACACACATACACTCACACATACACACTCACATACACTCACACATACTCACATACACTCACATACACTCACACACTCAAGCACACTCATGCACACACACACACACTCACACACACTCACATACACTCACGCACACTCACATACACTCACGCACACTCACACATACTCAAGCACACTCACATACACTCACATACACTCACGCACACTCAAGCACACTCACATACACTCACATACACTCACACACACTCCCATACACTCACACATACTCAAGCACACTCACGCACACACACACACTCACATACACTCACACACACTCACGCACATTCACAGACACTCACACACACACTCACATACACTCACACACACTCACATACACTCACACACACACTCACATACACTCACACACACTCACATACACTCACACACACACTCACACACACTCACATACACTCACACATGCTCACATACACTCACAAATACTCAAGCACACTCATGCACACTCACATACACTCACACACACTCACATACACTCACACATACTCAAGCAGACTCACACACGCTCACATGCACTCACACACATTCACATACACTCACACACTCACATACACTCACACATGCTCACATACACTCACACATACTCAAGCACTCACGCACACACACACACTCACATACACTCACACACACTCACGCACATTCACATACACTCACACACACTAACATACACTCACACACACTCACATACACTCACACATGCTCACATACACTCACACATACTCAAGCACTCACGCACACACACACACACACACTCACATACACTCACATACACTCACACACACTCACATACACTCACACACACTCACATACACTCACACACACTCACGCACATTCACATACACTCACACACACTCACATACACTCACACACACTCACATACACTCACACATGCTCACATACACTCACATATACTCAAGCACACTCATGCACACTCACATACACTCACATACACTCACACATGCTCACATACACTCACACACACTCACATACACTCACACACACTCACACACACACACACACACACTCACATACACTCACACATACTCAAGCACACTCACGCACACTCACGCACACTCACACACACTCACATACACTCACACACACTCACATACACTCACACACACTCACACACACTCACATACACTCACACACACTCACATACACTCACACACACTCACATACACTCACACATGCTCACATACACTCACACATACTCACGCACACACGCACACTCACACACACTCACATACACTCACACACACTCACATACACTCACACACACACATACACTCACACATACTCAAGCACTCACGCACACACACACACACATACACTCACACACTAACATACACTCACACACACTCATACACTCACACATGCTCACATACACTCACACATACTCAAGCACTCACGCACACACACACACTCACACACACTCACATACACTCACACACACTCACATACACTCACACACACTCACATACACTCACACACACTCACATACACTCACACATGCTCACATACACTCACACATACTCAAGCACACTCATGCACACTCACATACACTCACACACACTCACATACACTCACACATGCTCACATACACTCACACACACATACACTCACACACACTCACACACACACACACACACTCACATACACTCACACATACTCAAGCACACTCATGCACACTCATGCACACTCACACACACTCACATACACTCACACATACTCACATACACTCACACACACTCACACACACTCACAAACACTCACACACACACTCACACATGCTCACATACACTCACACACACTCACATACACTCACACATACTCACATACACTCACACATACTCAAGCACACTCACATACACTCACATACACTCACACATACTCACATACACTCACACACACTCACACACACTCACAAACACTCACACACACTCACATACACTCACACATACTCAAGCACACTCACACACTCACATACACTCACACACACTCACATACACTCACATACACTCACACATGCTCACACACACTCACATACACTCACACATACTCAAGCACAGTCACATACACTCACACATACTCACATACACTCACACACACTCACATACACTCACACACACTCACACATACTCACATACACTCACACACACTCACAAACACTCACGCACACTCACACACACTCACATACACTCACATACACTCACACACACTCACATACACTCACACATACTCAAGCACACTCACATACACTCACATACACTCACACATACTCACATACACTCACACACACTCACATACACTCACACGCACTCACAAACACTCACACACACTCACATACACTCACACATACTCACATACACTCACACACACTCACATACACTCACATACACTCACACATACTCAAGCACACTCACGCACACTCACATACACTCCCACATACTCAAGCACACTCACGCACACACACACACACTCACACACACTCACATACACTCACATACACTCACACATACTCAAGCACACTCACGCACACACACACACTCACATACACACACACATACTCACATACACTCACACACACTCAAGCACACTCACATACACTCACATACACTTACTCATACTCACGCACACTCACGCACACACACACACTCACATAAACTCACACACACTCACATACACTCACACATACTCAAGCACACTCACATACACTCACTCATACTCAAGCACACTCACGCACACACACACACTCACATAAACTCACACACACTCACATACACTCACACATACTCAAGCACACTCACGCACACACACACACTCACATACACTCACACATACTCACACTCACACACACTCACATACACTCACATACACTCACACATACTCAAGCACACTCACGCACACTCACATACACTCACACATACTCAAGCACACTCACGCACACACACACACTCACATACACTCACACATACTCAAGCACACTCACGCACACTCACATACACTCACACATACTCAAGCACACTCACGCACACACACACACTCACATACACTCACACATACTCACACTCACACACACTCACATACACTCACATACACTCACACATACTCAAGCACACTCACGCACACTCACATACACTCACACATACTCAAGCACACTCATGCACACACACACACTCACATACACTCACACACACTCACATACACTCACATACACTCACACATACTTAAGCACACTCACGCACACACACACACTCACATACACACACACACTCACACATACTCAAGCACACTCACGCACACTCACATACACTCACACACACTCACATATACTCACACATACTCAAGCACACTCACGCACACTCACATACACTCACACACACTCACATACACTCACACACACTCACATACACTCACACACACTCACATACACTCACACACGCTCACATACGCACACACACACTCACACACACTCACACACAAACACACACAAACACACACACACAAACATCATACACACACACCACACACACACACATAAACATCATACACACACACTCACACACACACACACACACAAACATCATACACACACTCACACACATAAACATCATACACACACTCACACACACACACACACACACACATAAACATCATACACACACTCACACACACACACATAAACATCATACACACACTCACACACACACACATAAACATCATACACACACTCACACACACACACACACACACACACAACAATTCAGACAAACCGGAAAAGGTAGGTATAGTTTGCGAATGAAATTCTTACCTCTGAGAAATCAGGGTCATGGGCGGGTGAGGCTCATTGATGCACGTGATCTGATCTGTTGCTCAAACTGCAGAAGAAGTTAATGCTAGTTCTAGAACTGCAGACCGGTCAGATTGCCCATGCTGACCCCTGTGTCACGTGGATGGCCAGGTGTGTGTGCGTCTCTTACCTGGGGAACACATGACACCAGGATGCACTATGGGAAGAAGGCGAGCCGGCAGACACAGTGTCCTGCTTTGGTCAGTGTTCTGCTGGGAAACCTTGGGTCCTGCATCCATGTGGATGTTCCTTTGACATGTACCACCTACCTAAGCATTATTACAGACCATGTACACCAGACCTGGTCATTTTACGACCCGTGGGCCACATCCGGCCCTTTGGACGTCCCTGTCCGGCCCGCGTTAAGTCAGTCATGAACATAAATGAAGAAGTATTTATTCTGTGCACGCAATACAACTGTGTTTCTTTTATTTGGAAAAGCGTGGAGTTTAATTATTTCCGTATGGACGTGTGTGTGTGTGTCTGAACAGTAACAGGTGATGCTGCACGTTAATGCTGGTCAGATACCCCTAAAAATGTCAGCTCCTGTTATAAAAAGAAAAGTTGGTTCTGAATGCCATGTTTTCAACAAGACATGGACTGCAAAATATTTATTTACAGAAATCCAAGGTAAAGCGTGTGCTTAGTTTGTGGTACACAGGTCCCTGTGTTCAACGATCACAATCTGAATCGCCACTACGTGACCAAACACGAGGAGAAATACAAGAACTTATCTGATGAACAGAGCAGAGGAGTCGGAGGCTGTGGACACGCTGCAAACCCGACAAGGACTTTTTACAAAACTTCACACACCCAGAGATGCAGCTGTCAAGACAAGTCATGTCATATCTCACAAAATCACTAGAAAAATAAAGCGTTTTCTGACGGAGAGTTTATTAAGGAGTGTATGGTGGACTCTGCTGCCCTGATATGCCCAGAGAAAAAGGGAGCATTTGAGAACGTGCCCCTCTCCCGACGCACTGTAACGACAAGGGTTGAGGACATCGCGGGAAATCTGGAGCTTCAGCTGAGGAACAGAGCGGTCAACTTTGACCATTTTTCACCGGCTCTGGATGAGAGCTGTGATTTGCGTGACACTGCCCAGCTACTCGTGTTCTTATGTGGGATCGCTGCAGACTTCAAAATCACGGAAGAGCTGGCAGCCATGCAGTCAATGAAAGGGACAACAACAGGTAGTGATCTCTTCACGGAGGTAAATGCATGTTTGGACAAGTTGGGACTGAAATGGGACAAGCTGGCAGGTCTGACAACTGATGGTTGTCCAAATCTGACGGGGAAAATGTTGGACTTTTAAAGAGAATGCAGGATAAAGTGACAGAAATGAATCCTGAGCACTGAACAATTAAAATGAACTAAAAACAAGAACTTATTGCTTTCTGAATGAAGTTGAGCAGTTGCTTATCTTTAACATAATGCAAAACATCTTTTCAGTATTTGTGAAGATTAACAAGTTAAAAATAAAATGAAACAGTGATGAAATGATTGTTTTTGTTTTAAACTGTTTATTACTTCTATAGGATTATTTTCCTCTTTGACCTACACAACAACCCATAAATTTACATAAATATTTACAGAATATCCTTATTCTTCTGATTACCAGCAGCAGCTAATCAAAATATATCATTTATTGCTTTTTAGAATGGGAGAAAATTAATATTGAGCAGAATTAAGTTCAAGTTATCGTCGGTTCGGCCCTCCAACACAGTTCATATTTATTATGTGGCCCCCTGTAGAATTTAATTGCCCAGCCCTGATCTACACCCTTTCAAGGAAACGGTATTCCCTGATGGCTGTGGTCTCTTTCAGCAGGATAATGCTCTGTGCCACAAAACAGAAATGGTTCAGGAATGGTTTGATGACCACAACAACCAGTTTGAGGTGTTGACTCCGCCTCCAAATTCCCCAGATCTCAATCCAATCCAGTATCTGTGGGATGTTCTGGACAAACAAGTGTGATCCATGGAGGCTTCACCTCGTGACTTACAGGACTTAAAGGATCTGCTGCTAACATCTTGGTGCCAGATCCCACAGCACACCTTCAGGGATGTAGTGGAGTCCATGCCTCGACGGGTCAGGGCTGTTTTAGCAGCAGAAGGAGGACCAACTCGATTGAAATCGACTCGTTAATAAGAGTTCCTGTGATTTTATTTATTAATGAATTACATGATCAAGTCACTGATTAATTTTAATTATACCAATTTAACCACATTTAGTGAAGATCAGTCATTTCTTATTAATGACTTAAGAAATCCATAAATTAAGCCAAATAAGATTGGACAAAAGTAATGGCACCCTATAACAGGGGTGTGTGTGTGTGTGCCCAGTAAACTCAGTTGTGAATTGTTGTACAGATCATGTGATAGATGCAGCTCCTGTAAGGATGTGATTAAACAGCTCGAGTGTGTTGTGTTGACTTCATCGATCAGCGTGACCCAGAAATCATCTCCTGCAGGAAACAGGTTCACTTCAAAGTCAGCTCAAGGTAATGAGGAGAAGTTTTAATCCATCAGCATGTTTCACAACCCTTTCTCCTCCACCGTACTGATCTGAAGCAATCCGGACCGTTTGCTGCTGTCCTGCTGTTGGTGGATTGACCGGTGCAGTAGAAGTGTTCTCATGGAGGTCTCACCTGGTCATCAGCTTGTCATGTCTTTTGGTCACAGCGACACTAAACGAGGTTGTGTATGTGCTCGGCTTTTAGTCATGGTTTCATCGCATTCAGCTCTTATGTTCAGCTTGATGAGGTCAGATGTCGGTCAGCTGCACATGAACTCCTGCACATTGTGTTTATAACGTCTGTCTGATTTAGCTCTGACTTTATTATTCGCTGGACTTTACTGAAAGATTGATAGAATAAATGATGTGATTTTTATGACCTTCACTGCATTTTTTTTTTAAACTCATTGTGTAATTAAGCATCGGGATGAAACACTCTGCAGCGCCGCTAACATTTTGCTAAGGTCAGCGTGTCTAATAAAACGAGTTGGAGGATTGAGACGTCAGCTTGCCAATCAGTCAGGCTGATTAATTAAAACTTCATCATTAATTAAAAGCCAGTGAGCTCAGCAATTCATCAGCGTTAGCGTATTTTAGCCCTCCTGTAGCGTACACTACTTAGCGATGTTCCATCTCATCACTGCATGCCATCTGTTACACTTCTAGAACAATACGACTGGACGGTCCAGTTAAACTCCACTACTTATTTACTCTTCATCTCAGAGCGGATCGACAAAAACATTCCTGATAGACACTAGGTTCCGGGAAATTCTCCTGTCTGTGTGTGTGTGTGTGTGTGTGTGTGTGTGTAGCTGTCAATGTGTTTTGTATATGTGTGTGTAGCTGTAATTGTATGGTGTTTGTGTATATGTTCTGTGTTGTGTGTCTGTGTGTGTGTAGCTGTAATTGCACTTTCTGTGTTGTGTCTTTGTTTGTATGTGTATGTATGTGAGTGTGTGTGTGTGTGGGTGTAGCTGTAATTGTATGGTGTTTGTGTATATGTTCTGTGTTGTGTGTCTGTGTCTATTTGTTTTTGTGTGTTTGTTTGTGTGGGTGTGTGTGTGTTTTGTATGTGTGTGTGTGTGTTTTATGTGTTGTGTTGTGTGCCTGTGTGTATTTCTTTGTATGTTGCATGACTGTGTGTGTGTGTGTGTGTCTTTTGTCTATATTGAAAATCACTGTAATGTGTGTGTTTGTGCACAAATGACATTTAAATCCATTGCCCAGGTTTCAGGTCATCGTGATAAGCTACCTCAAGTTAATTAGCTGAGTAGCTTTTCTGTGTGTGTGTGTGTGTGTGTCTGTGTGTGTGTGTGTGCCAGAGGTCTGATCTATGCTATTTAGAAAGGTGAGATGAAGGTCATGGTTCACGTCTGTGAAATGGCCCTCAGTCCGTGACATTTAAGACACGACTCTGACTTTGACATTTCCGCTCTGTTCTTTTTAAATAAGCTTTATGTTGTGTTCTTATCACTACAACGCTTTCACTCGTAGCAAAGCCTCGCTAACGCCAGTGCCGCAGATGGGTATTAGCATTCAGGAAGAATGGTTTTAATAAATTGTTCTGTATAAACAAATAGAAATTTAAAATTAATATGTTTGTAAGTATAAAATACACACCATACTTTAAATACTTATAATAACAATAAAAATTATAAAATGTAAATAAATAAATCTATGCTCAGTGTACTGCAGAAATAATATGAAAAATAAATAACTAAAAAAATTTAATTAAATTATCCAGAGTTACTGAGTAGGATATTTCTAATATACTATATAATTCTTTTTCTTATTTTAATTAATAATCATGAATCTTATTTACATTATTATAGAAAAATATAAAAATTAAAAAGTTTTTTTCACCCTTATCTTTCATCTAAATGTAGATTTCTACTGTGCAGAAGAAAAAACATCTGAAATCTAATAAATAAATAAATAAATAAATAATAAAATGTGATTAATGTGTGACATTAGCAGGCTTTTCTCCTGTTTTGTTATTAAAGAAATGAAAATTGTTAAAACAAAGAATAAAATATATATAACAGAATAACAGATTTTTAAATAAGTTTGAATAAATTACAATTAAAATATTACAAAGCCTTCATGTTATTTTAAGATGCTGCAGTAGTACAGAAGCATTTTTTGAAAATCGTTCCACATTATTCGGTGATTATTGCTGGGATTTGTGCTGAGGGATGATTACATTTCACTCCAGATGTGTGTAAAAGCTTTAATGATTTATTGATGCGGACATTTTCATCTCAGAATTGACCGGATTATTGATTTCAGATTTTTTGACCCAGGATAAACATCCTTGACCTTTGACCCTAATATACTATCTCTCTCCCTCTCCCTTTCCCCTTCGTTTATTTTGGTCTATTTCATGACTTTATCCATTCCATTCAGATTGCACAGATTACCCAGAATGCACTGAAACCAATTAAAGAGGAAGAGGTTCAGGGCAGTAGTTCTCCAGACTGTTTTCATTGTTATTGCTAATGCTATTAGAGTTCTGGACTCTGATTGGTGGATCAGGTGTTGATTAATTCTCTATAACAGCAGCCCTGACTCTAGCAGAGGTTTATATTAATCTGTTTGTTCTAATACTTTATCGTTTCTATAGCAACCGCTCATTCACAGTGACGTGTGATTGTTTGAGATGGTGATGTTTTCTGTGACATCTAGGCAACATTCATGGAAAGAGTCTCCAGTGTAACAGTCATGTGACAGAGGTGGAGGAAGATGCAACTGTAGTTGAATTTTATTAAAACTAGCATCCATGGAGCTAGACCTGGGTGCCTCAGGAATGTTCTTCAGGATCCTGAAATGATGAAAAACATGAACATGGATCTCTAAATGACAAAGTAATCACTGTGTTGCCTTCAAATCCAGGGATGTTGGTAATCAAATCTATGGCTAAGGGGATAGCAGGGCATCGAGGTATGGGTGAGGACATGAGTGGATGTGTGTGTGGCTTTGTCTGAGCAGTAGCAGTGCATGATGAACCTGTGGATGTCAGTGATCATGTTGGGTCACTGGTATTTTGGGGGTTTTTTATGTTCTTTGTGTCTGAGGATGCTCAGTGACTGGTGAGTCCAGGTTATGTTCTTGCTCCTCAGGTTAGGTGGTATAAGTGTAGAATGCAGTGGGGACTTGTACTTCATCAATTTCCCCATATTACTGAAAGCATGAGGATGTGTTTGGGGCTTGGATCGTTATTATCTACGGGGGTAAAGAGTCTGCCTTGGAGCCAGGTCTGTAAGAGAGTGTGAAATTCAAATTCAAATTCAAATTCAAATTCAAATTCAAATTCAAATTCAAATTCAAATTTTATTGGTCACATACGAAATCATACACAGTACGACATCTAGTGAAATACTTTAAACGACTGTCTTACATAAAAAAGAAAGAGTAAAAAGGACATGAAAAATAGGGGATATAGTTAAGAATATATAGGGAAAAGTAGGGAAAATGAAATGGTAGAAATCACAAACAAACATAACTTGAAAGTCAGGAGGAGATTGTTGACCTGGCACCATGTCTCCAGGTTTTTAATTTCCTCTAGGTAGGCCTAAATGGGGCAAAGAACAATACTCATCAGGCTTAGTGCGAGTTCAGGCAGTTTTCAGTTGAGATTCTTGTGGTCAGTGACACCAGTCTTCCAGTGCAGAGTTTGGTTCTCTTGCTGAACATTTGGGTCAGCACTGCTATGACCCTACACTCTGAGGCGTCTACTTCAACCATGAAGGGTGTGGGAGTGGTGGTGAATGGAATCTTAGGCTTCTTGAAAGCCTCATCAGCTGCTGTTTTCTACACCAACCACTTAGATCATCTCTCCAACAGAGATGTGAGAGGAGGGTCGATGAAACTAAAGATCTTTAGGAACCATATGTAGAATTTTGCAAAACTCATGAAATTTTGAAGCTCTTGGACTATCCTGAAAGTAGGCCATGTAGTGACCACCTTGACTTGATCCATCATGATCAGGACCATAGACAAATGAAACTCACTTTATTTTCTAATTTTTTAATTAATTTCAAATAGAGCTGATTTATTTAGGTGATGAGACAGAACTTATCTGACCTGCTGGACATATGTCTCCAAGGGAAGAGATTGCGATGTTGCCAATGTATGCAAAAACAAATATTCCCAACAGAGTGTCCATACGACTGTCTTCTTTAGACGATGTTATAAGCACTGTGCACAGGTCAGTGTTCACAAATATCTGACTAACAGGCCTGAGCCATTCTTGTTGACATCAGCAGCTCTATATTAACTTAACAAACCCCTCACGAAATTTTGATGGCATTCATGTTGGTGACTAACTATTGTGCTTTTATGTTTTGTACTGTGTGTGTGTGTGTGTGTGCACATGTAAAAGTGAGTAAAAGTGTAGCTCTTAAACATCTCCGAGGTCAGCCAAGGTGATGTGTAATGGGAATCTGAGTGTGGCTGATGTGTCACACTGCTGGCAGGACGAATCCCCGTCGCTGAGCAGATCGATAAGAGAGACGTCCTCCTTCCTCACCTGCACTCATTCATCTTCCCTCCTCCAACTGAATGCTGTCACTTCCCCTCGTTTTAATCAGTAAATTACAGCTCTTTTTCTACCCAATGTGGAATAAGGAGGACTGGGAAGAGGACGGAGAGACACTCTATCGACCCACACATCTCAGTCCATACCTTATTAAAACCTAACACAACTTCTGTTTCTCAAACTACACACCCTGCTGCATCACAAATAAAACAACAAAACACTGACACTGATTAGACAGCGACACACACACACACACACACATACACACACACACACTCTGAGGAGTCAAATTTACAGCCTTATTAGTCTATAATCAATTATTTTGTTTCATAAAACAGGATGAAAATCTGTGTGTGTGTTTCAGAACAATGTATATTTTATAATACTTATAGTAATAAATATAACTGCAAAAAAGCAATGAAAGGGGCCAAGCACCTAAGGACCACCAGGTAGCTCAAACTAAGTACATGGACACATGAGTGTTTAAACATGTTTTCCAGTACAGCGCCCCAAAATGGCCAAATTTGATTGCCTAATTTTGGGTCCCACAAGTGGAAAAGAAAAACAAAATGGTGGATGTGGAGATTTCATAAGATCCCTTCTTTGATAAACTTTGATGAAGTATTTTAGTTGAAATATCTGCACTGGTACCAGAGTAAAAAGGAAATAAATGACTTTGGTCAAATGACAATTTGGCATGACTCCAAACAAGCATTGCTGACATATGGCCCACTTCCTGTTTCTGTGTCTTTGCCAAATTCATTGGATGACACCAGCCACATTGTTTGCTCCAGCAAAATTATTTGAATACTTTGGTCAGAGACCTCTTAATTCTTAATCATTAGAATATGTAGCTCCTGCTCCTCTCTGCAAAATGTCCTCTCCAGCAACAATGTTGGGGAAAAGATTTTGTCTTTTATCCCACATCTTTCTCAGGATTGAGCAACCGGAGCAGGGCATGAGACTCGACCTGGATCAGGGTGCGAGATGGGGCCTGGAGCAGGGGCATGGCCAGGGATTCAGTTTGGGATATGAACATGGACTTGGACTGGAACAGGGCCTGGAACCTGGGTATGGTTTGCCAGAGGGTCTGTGAGGCCACCACATTAGCCCTGAAAAGAGCATGGCTTGCACCTGGATCTAGAAAGCTGCCACAATGGGCTTGGGACAGGGCTGAAATGGCCGCCATAGAGCTCTGAACTGAAGGCCATGCACTCGACCTCTTTGTGGAGAGAGGCTTGGAGTGAAGCTTGGAGCTCTGCGTTGCAGGCCACCTCATTGGCCTCTGGATAGTGCTCTCTGCTGGAAGCCACCCAGACAACCTCATCATGGTGCAAGGCTGGAAACTCCACTGTGGAGGACATCCCATAAACCTAAGGAGGGAGTTCTTGAGTGTCCCCATCAGCCTCTGGAGGGAGTGTTCAAGCACTGATAGCCACCCCATTGGCCTATAGATGGAGCTATTGATCATCAGAGCCCACCATGATGGCCTTTAGAGGGAGCTCTCGAGCACTGCAGACTGCCCCATTGGCCTCATAGTAGCTTGTGCATGGGTGAGCCAGTTTACCTGTGAGGGTGACCTTTCCTAAATACTCCATTAGGCCAGCATCAATCCTAGGATCCCAGAACAGCTCACTAAGTTGGCATGCAAAGTCAGGAAACAAGTATGCAGGAATCAGGGCTTGGTACAGAGTGTTTGTGGGGAAACAACACTGATAACAAGCTCAGAACAAGCTCACCAGACTGCAAGGCAGGGAATCATGGCACTCTGTTGATGACAGATACTAACTATGGAGGCTATAGGATCAATGTAAAAGAAGAAAATTGGTTAAATATCCAATGAGAACATTTCAATGGATGCATGTAAGTCGACATGACCCAAGTATTCAGAAAACAAAAGATCACAGCTCTTGGATAATCAGATCAAAATGTGTTTCTTGAAGTTTGGCCTGTTGGTGGTGATACAGAGATTGACCCCGAACTTCATTCCTGGACAATTTTGGATCAAATTTCATAAAAATCCCCCAATGGGTTCTATGGTCTGCCGTAGAGTCCCAGAGGAGAAAGAATAATAATAATAATAATAATAATAATAATAATAATAATAATAAAATCAATAAATTATATATATATATATATATGTGATAAAATCTATCAGTAGATGCCTTCTGCCTTCGCTGCTTCATCACTAATAATAATTACAACATAATTTATAATTAATGTATAATTAATAATTAATAAATAATTAATACAAACCAACAAGAGAGACTTCAGGGAGAGATTAATAATAGGTTTTGCAAATTCAACAATTTTCTGCTTTTAATTTGTTTTAAATTTGTTTTTTGTTGTTTAATAAATTAACTCTATGTTGGAATAAGTTTAGGAGACATACTTGTTTTATAATTCTCACTGATAAATAGTATTAGAGAGTAGATAGTAATAGTAGATAAATTACACAATATTTAATAAGGAAATTAGGAGGATTTTTTTAATTAAATACTTAAATTCAGGTCAGAGTTTATGGTATAAATAAATTAGAGTTCATTGAGAATAAAATAAATAAAACTTAGAGGACATACATGTCTCATCAGTGCTTGAGATGAAGTTTAGACATGTCACTGAAGTGAAGCCTACAGAGATTAGATGAGGCTCAGAATCTTCATCAAATGCTCTTGGGACTGTTCTTGGGAAGGAGTGAGAGGGAACCTCACAGTTCCAGGGTTCTCAGTAAAAACTCTAAGGGTTCTCCAGAGACATGAAGCTTTTCAGCATTAATAACTGCAGAGTGACTCTCTCTCTCTCTCTCTCTTTCTGTCTCTCTCTGTCTCTCTCTCTCTCTCTGAATGTCTCTCTCTCTCTCTCTCTCTCTCTCTCTGTCTCTCTCTCTCTCTCTGAATGTCTCTCTCTCTCTCTCTCTCTCTCTAGATTTCTCTGTTGTGGAAAATTCCAGAAATCCAGACAGTGCGTTGTGTTTTGTTTTGTTTTAATCAGGCCAGAGTGAATTTTCAGGTTTAAATGAGAAGCGAAATGTCAGCGAGTCGCGCAGAAAAGAAAGTAACAGCGGTTGTAAATGTCACAAGACCCAAAAATCAACATTAATAAGCTCTATGATCAATAATACATCATGCTGTCAGGTACACACTCATAAGGCATGAATTAACAGCACTGTGTGTGTGTGTCTCAGAGAGAGAGTGTTTTGGGGGCATGCAATTCAGCAGTGAAACTGATCAGATCTGAAATCAATGCAAAAGCGAGACAGAGAGAGACAGCGAAAGAGAGATAGAGAAATAAAGAGAGAGAGAGAGAAAGAGAGAGAGAAATAAAGAGAGAGAGATAAACAGAGAGACTAGAGAGAAAGACAGCTAGAGAGACAGGGACATGGAATAGAAGGTCGTTGTTTAGAATGTATCTGTCTAGAATCAGCAGATCAAAGCGTCTGGTTCGGGGTACGATCATATCACACACACACACACACACACACACACACACACACACAGCAGCTGAGCCTCTATTACAGCTATCTGACACTGTGTTGACAATGACATTGACAATGACATTTATTCTTACAGGTAGAACCTTTTTAACTGTCCAGTGTAGCACTTCTCACTGGTACTTCCACTCCATCATCTAAATCACATGACACAGGTTCATGGTAGTTTATAAAGGTGCTGTGATTGCTCTCAGTTCCTGCATCCTTTTCTGAGCTCCTGTATCTCCAGAGTCTTTCTGAGCTCCTGTATCTCCAGAGTCTTCTCTGAGCTCTTGTATCTCCAGTCTTTTCCGAGCACTTGTATCTCCAGTCTTTTCCGAGCACCTGTATCTCCAGATTATTTTCTGAGATCCTGTATCTCCAGATTCTTTTCTGAGCTCCTGTATCTTTAGAGTCTTTTCCAACCTCCTGTATCTCCAGAGTCTTTTCCAAGATCGTGTATCTCCATAGTCTTTTCCAAGCTCCTGTATCACCAGTCTTTTCCGAGCTCCTGTATCTCCAGTCTTTTCCGAGATCCTGTATCTCCAGAGTCTTTTCTGAGCTCCTGTATCTCCAGAGTCTTTTTTGAGCTCTTGTATCTCCAGTCTTTTCTGAGCTCCTGTATCTCCAGAGTCTTTTCCGAGCTCCTGTATCTCCAGAGTCTTTTCCGAGCTCCTGTATCTCCAGAGTCTTTTCCGAGCTCCTGTATCTCCAGAGTCTTTTCCAAGCTCCCGTATCTTTCTGTATCGTGAGACTCTGTGCCCTTTGTGATGTTGAGTGTGTTGTGAGTCTTTTCTGAAACCCTGTGTCTTGCCAAGCCTTTTCACTTGGGCCTGTAATTTGCAAGTCATTGCTGAGGTCTCGTATCTTGCCCTGTATCTTGGTCTGGATGTCGCTGTAGTGTTACTAGGAGATGAGCTCATGGTAAAGATGTGATCTGGCCTTGCAGAATCATGGATGGATCTCATTAATGATTTTCTAGAGAATTCGACTCAGATAGAATTAGAGATATGGAAAGGGGAAACTGGAGACTCAGGAAATTTGAAGTCACACAGAAAAGTGCTTTAGGAGCAGCGAGTTTTTTCCTTTCCCACAAAGACAATAGTCACAGCTGCACAAATCCTATTCTACAATTCCAAAACTCATACACGTTTTCTGCTCGAGTGAATATGGTGCTGAACACACACACAATTCTTCATCAAAACTTTTTATTTTTCTAGGATATTTTTCTACTACAGCAACAAGACAATAACTGACTACAAGAATAAGAATAAAAGACTACAACTGCTTCAATTTGCTTAAATGCTGTTTTTTCACTCACAAAAATCATCCTGTGCCAGCTCGAGAAGACAAGATGGCCTGGAAATATTTTTCCTGTTCGGATGATTCCTATGATTCCAAACAAGATCTTTGATTGACCTAAAGTTGTCTGATCTCTGAGCAGTTCCTGGCCCTGAATCACCTCGTTAAGTTTTCATTTGTCACAAATACATTACTGCACAGTGAAATTAGTTCTTCACATATCCCATCCTTAGAGGTTGGGGTCAGAGCGCATGGTCAGCCATGATACAGCGCCCCTGGAGCAGGGTGGGTTGGGGGCCTTGCTCAAGGGCCAAATGGGGGAAGCTTGGTGGTGCTGGGGCTCGAAACCTGAGCTTCCGGTCAACAACCCAAAGCCTTAACCACTAAAGCCACCATCACCCTATATAAGTGTGTGGAAAAAGTCAATGCATTGTGTACAATCTGTCCATGACTTCATGTTTTTTTATTGAGTGTTAATGTGTTTTGCACCATATTTACTGCAGCAGTAATACCTTCATATAGACACTAAAAATCACTGTAGCAGAATTGATCAGCACCTCCAGGCTTCTATACAAGATCCAGCTGAGCTTCTGTAACAGAACCTGTTTTTCTGTTTCTCTAGTAATCTTCACTTATGTAAATTATTTAGCTTAACTAAGCTAAACAGACTAGAGACTAGTGACAGAGATGGAATCTTCTTCAGCTCCTCCTCCTCCTCCTCCTCCTCCTCCTCCGCCTCCTCCACCCTAACTTTACATTCAGTGCAGACAGGTGAATGCGAAGCAGGAAAAAATGCAAAACAGTCATGTTACGTTGTTCATGGGTGTCATGGGTCAAGATGACATCCTCCACTGGGACTGTTAGCATATCAGTGACTTCCGAGTGTGTGTGTGCATGTGTGTGTGCATGTGTGTGTGTGTGTGCATGTGTGTGTGTGTGTGTGTGTGTGTGTGTGCATGTGGGTGTGTGTGTGCATGTGTGTGTGTGTGTGTGCTATATTCTCTTATTTATCTGCTTTGGCAGTAATATGATTTGTAATATATCTGTCAGTAATGCATGGCGGAATTGAGCTGAATTAAATTGAGGAACCAAGCCTCGGAGTATATTCACTTTGAGATTCAGTATATAATCACATGCAGAACAGTTCATTTGTCTCTAGGACCTTTATTACACCTCACATTTTATTGCTTTTATTGTTTTTATATCGTACGTGCATGACTGTAAGTCAGGCGTGAGTTCATCGAGTGTGCACTGCCGTTTATTGTCGCCGTTCTTCAATGAGAAATTGCATTAGGGTTACAGCCAGCCAGCCGCCACTCCTAACACACCCTCTCATGCATCACACTCACTGAGTGTGTGTGTGTGTGTGTGTGTTTCTACAGTAAATGTGTCTGGCTCCCTCTGTGATCCACAACAGCAAATCAAATCCTCTTTTTTTTACTGAGCTTTGCCGCGAGTGCTACAGCAAAGCTAACCACACATTAATTATTAAGCAACACACACACACACACACATTCTCTCTCACACACACACAAACACACACACACACATTCTCTCACACACACACACACACACACAGCTTGTGCAGCAGGAGATTCTATCTGCCCTCTCAAATGGGCCTGTAAAGTGCTCCTGAACACAAAACGATTCAGACAGATCCCAGAAGCTGATGCTGATAAACACAGGAGCATTTTTATATCTATGGACGTTTTCATGTTTTATCAGCAGACTGTACAGGTGTATTTTTTTCCCTAGAGTTAAGAAAACTATGAATCAGTTTTTATATCCTCAGGACATAACAATGAATCTTAAGGTCTAAATCTACATCTTTATATCTAGTTAGATCTAGTTTACAAGCTGCACCATATAACCTCCAAATCCTAAAGTTACAGCAAACAGGAAACCCTTCTTTTTAATTCTCTTTAAAATCCTTTTTAGAGAGACAGGTTCATAAAAATTCTTTGGTCTTTATCCATTTTTTGGTGTTAGCACAATGAACTGAATACATATATTCTACTACAAACTTGCTCCCACATAATGATAACATTCATACTGGAAATCTTTTTTTAGTTGCTTCTGGCCAAAACAAAAAAGGTGTTAAAGGTTATTTAATGAAAGGATTCTTTTTTTTTTTTTTTTGGGGGGGTTCTTCTTTTGGACAATCAAACATCATTTCTGTTACTGAGGAGAGCACAGGCGGAGATCGAACAACAAAATCCCAGGTGTTGTATTAACACCTAGAGTGCAGATTTAACACTTTCAGAGATCATTTGTGTCTAATGATGTTTTTAAATGCAGGAAGTTAATTCAGCATGGGGGATTTGGTGCGGTATTGCATTAATATCTCCATAGAAATAAGACGTAGAAACATAAAGACTTGTCCTGGGTGTTTTGTTTCATATTTTGTCCTCATTCAGTTGATCATATTTGTGTGAGTGTTGTGTGAGTGTGTATGCTGAGTTTGTTTTCTTCTACACAGATCTCACCCTTTTCTTAGTCTTTAATCTCTGGAGTTATGTGAGAAGGCTTCAGTGTTCATTCATTATACCATTAGTCTGGAAAATAAATAGTGTGTTAATACATAGTATATAGAGTGTTGTGTATAGAAGTTGTCTTTATTTGTCACATATACATTACAGCACAGTGAAACTCTTTCTTCACATATCCCATCCTTGGAGGTTGGGGTCAGAGCACAGGGTCAGCCATGATACAGTGGCAGCTTGGCAGTGCTGGGGCTTGAACTGCCAATCTTCTGGTCAATGACCCAAAGCCTTAACCACTTCAGCCACCGTATACAGAGTATAAAGTGTTGTGTATAGAGTGTTGTGTATAGTGTGTACAGTGTTGTGCATAGAATATAGAGTGTTATGTATAGAGTATAGAGTGTTGTGTATAGAGTGTAGAGTGTTGAGAATAGAGTATAGAGTGTTGTGTATAGTGTGTTGTGTATAGAGTATAGAGTGTTGTGTATAGAGTATAGAGTGCTGTGTATAGAGTATAGAGTGTTGTGTATAGTGTGTTGTGTATAGAGTATAGAGTGTTGTGTATAGAGTATAGAGTGCTGTGTATAGAGTATAGAGTGTTGTGTATAGTGTGTTGTGTATAGAGTATAGAGTGTTGTGTATAGAGTATAGAGTGCTGTGTATAGAGTATAGAGTGTTGTGTATAGTGTGTTGTGTATAGAGTATAGAGTGTTGTGTATAGAGTATAGAGTGCTGTGTATAGAGTATAGAGTGTTGTGTATAGTGTGTTGTGTATAGAGTATAGAGTGTTGTGTATAGAGCGTAGAGTGCTGTGTATAGTGTGTTGTGTATAGAGTATAGAATGTTTTGTATAGAGTATAGATTGTTGTGTATAGAGTATAGAGTGTTTTTAGTGTGTAGATTGTTGTGTATAGAGAATAGAGTGTTGTGTATAGAGGGTAGAGTGTTGTTTTTAGTATGTAGATTGTTGTGTATAGAGGGTAGAGTGTTGTTTTTAGTGTGTAGAGTGTTGTGTATAGAGTATAGATTGTTGTGTATAGAGTGTTGTTTTTAGTGTGTAGAGTGTTGTGCATAGAGTATAGAGTGTTGTGTGTAGAGTGTTGTGTATAGAGTATAGAGTGCTGTGTATAGAGTATAGAATGTTTTGTATAGAGTGTAGAGTGCTGTGTATAGTGTGTTGTGTATAGAGTATAGAGTGTTGTGTTTAGAGTGTAGAGTGTTGTGTATAGAGTATAGAGTGTTGTGTTTAGAATATAGAGTGTTGTGTATAGAGTATAGATTGTTGTGTATAGAGTGTAGAGTGTTGTGTATAGAGTATAGAATGTTTTGTATAGAGTATAGAGTGTTGTGTTTAGAATATAGAGTGTTGTGTATAGAGTATAGATTGTTGTGTATAGAGTATAGAGTGTTGTGTATAGAGTATAGTGTTGTGTATAGAGTATAGAGTGTTGTGTATAGAGTGTAGAGTGTTGTGTATAGAGTATAGAGTGTTGTGTATAGAGTGTAGAGTGTTGTGTATAGAGTATAGAATGTTTTGTATAGAGTATAGATTGTTGTGTATAGAGTATAGTGTTGTGTATAGAGTATAGAATGTTTTGTATAGAGTATAGAGTGTTGTGTTTAGAATATAGAGTGTTGTGTATAGAGTATAGATTGTTGTGTATAGAGTATAGAGTGTTGTGTATAGAGTATAGAGTGTTGTGTATAGAGTATAGAGTGTTGTGTATAGAGTATAGAGTGTTGTGTATAGAGTATAGAGTGTTGTGTATAGAGTGTAGAGTGTTGTGTATAGAGTATAGAGTGTTGTGTATAGAGTGTAGAGTGTTGTGTATAGAGTATAGATTGTTGTGTATAGAGTGTTGTTTTTAGTGTGTAGAGTGTTGTGTATAGAGTATAGATTGCTGTGTATAGAGTATAGAGTGTTGTGTATAGAGTGTAGAGTGTTGTGTATAGAGTGTAGAGTGTTGTGTATAGAGTATAGATTGTTGTGTATAGAGTGTTGTTTTTAGTGTGTAGAGTGTTGTGTATAGAGTGTAGAGTGTTGTGTATAGAGTATAGAGTGTTGTGTATAGAGTGTAGAGTGTTGTGTATAGAGTATAGAGTGCTGTGTATAGAGTATAGAATGTTTTGTATAGAGTGTAGAGTGCTGTGCATAGTGTGTTGTGTATAGAGTATAGAATGTTTTGTATAGAGTATAGTGTTGTGTATAGAGTGTAGAGTGTTGTGTTTAGAGTGTAGAGTGTTGTGTATAGAGTATAGAGTGCTGTGTATAGTGTGTTGTGTATAGAGTATAGAATGTTTTGTATAGAGTATAGTGTTGTGTATAGAGTATAGAATGTTTTGTATAGAGTATAGGCTGTTGTGTATAGAATATAGAGTGTTATGTATAGAGTATAGATTGTTGTGTATAGAGTATAGAGTGTTGTGTATAGAGTGTAGAGTGTTGTGTATAGATTATAGATTGTTGTGTATAGAGTGTTGTTTTTAGTGTGTAGAGTGTTGTGTATAGAGTATAGAGTGTTGTGTATAGAGTATAGAATGTTTTGTATAGAGTGCTGTGTATAGTGTGTTGTGTATAGAGTATAGAATGTTTTGTATAGAGTATAGAGTGCTGTGTATAGAGTATAGAATGTTTTGTATAGAGTGTAGAGTGCTGTGTATAGTGTGTTGTGTATAGAGTATAGTGTTGTGTATAGAGTGTAGAGTGTTGTGTTTAGAGTATAGAGTGTTGTGTATAGAGTGTTGTGTATAGAGTATAGATTGTTGTGTATAGAGTATAGTGTTGTGTATAGAGTATAGAATGTTTTGTATAGAGTATAGAGTGTTGTGTATAGAGTGCTGTGTATAGAGTTTAGAGTGTTGTGTATAGAGTGTAGAGTGTTGTTTTTAGTGTGTAGAGTGTTGTGTATAAAGTATAGAATGTTTTGTATAGAGTGTAGAGTGTTGTGTGTAGAGTGTAGAGTGTTGTGTATAGAGTATAGAATGTTTTGTATAGAGTATAGATTGTTGTGTATAGAGTGTAGAGTGTTGTTTTTAGTGTGTAGAGTGTTGTGTATAGAGTATAGAATGTTTTGTATAGAGTATAATGTTGTGTATAGAGTGTAGAGTGTTGTTTTTAGTGTGTAGAGTGTTGTGTATAGAGTATAGAGTATTTTGTATAGAGTGTAGTGTTGTGTATAGAGTGTAGAGTGTTGTGTATAGAGTATAGAATGTTTTGTATAGAGTATTTTGTATAGAGTGTAGAGTGTTGTTTTTAGTGTGTAGAGTGTTGTGTATAGAGTATTTTGTATAGAGTGTTGTTTTTAGTGTGTAGAGTGTTGTGTATAGAGTATTTTGTATAGAGTGTAGAGTGTTGTTTTTAGTGTGTAGAGTGTTGTGTATATAGTATTTTGTATAGAGTGTAGAGTGTTGTTTTTAGTGTGTAGAGTGTTGTGTATAGAGTATTTTGTATAGAGTGTAGAGTGTTGTTTTTAGTGTGTAGAGTGTTGTGTATAGAGTATTTTGTATAGAGTGTTGTGTATAGAGTATTTTGTATAGAGTGTTGTGTATATAGTATTTTGTATAGAGTGTAGAGTGTTGTTTTTAGTGTGTAGAGTGTTGTTTTTAGTGTGTAGAGTGTTGTGTATAGAGTATTTTGTATAGAGTGTAGAGTGTTGTTTTTAGTGTGTAGAGTGTTGTGTATATAGTATTTTGTATAGAGTGTAGAGTGTTGTTTTTAGTGTGTAGAGTGTTGTGTATAGAGTATTTTGTATAGAGTGTAGAGTGTTGTTTTTAGTGTGTAGAGTGTTGTGTATAGAGTATTTTGTATAGAGTGTTGTTTTTAGTGTGTAGAGTGTTGTGTATAGAGTATTTTGTATAGAGTGTAGAGTGTTGTTTTTAGTGTGTAGAGTGTTGTGTATAGAGTATTTTGTATAGAGTGTAGAGTGTTGTTTTAGTGTGTAGAGTGTTGTGTATAGAGTATTTTGTATAGAGTGTAGAGTGTTGTTTTTAGTGTGTAGAGTGTTGTGTATAGAGTATTTTGTATAGAGTGTTGTGTATAGAGTATTTTGTATAGAGTGTTGTGTATAGAGTATTTTGTATAGAGTGTAGAGTGTTGTTTTTAGTGTGTAGAGTGTTGTTTTTAGTGTGTAGAGTGTTGTGTATAGAGTATTTTGTATAGAGTGTAGAGTGTTGTTTTTAGTGTGTAGAGTGTTGTGTATAGAGTATTTTGTATAGAGTGTTGTTTTTAGTGTGTAGAGTGTTGTGTATAGAGTATTTTGTATAGAGTGTTGTTTTTAGTGTGTAGAGTGTTGTTTTTAGTGTGTAGAGTGTTGTGTATAGAGTATTTTGTATAGAGTGTAGAGTGTTGTTTTTAGTGTGTAGAGTGTTGTGTATAGAGTATTTTGTATAGAGTGTAGAGTGTTGTTTTTAGTGTGTAGAGTGTTGTGTATAGAGTATTTTGTATAGAGTGTAGAGTGTTGTTTTTAGTGTGTAGAGTGTTGTTTTTAGTGTGTAGAGTGTTGTGTATAGAGTATTTTGTATAGAGTGTAGAGTGTTGTTTTTAGTGTGTAGAGTGTTGTGTATAGAGTATTTTGTATAGAGTGTTCACACTCAGGACCAGCCAATAGAGCGATGTGAACCTGCTTTATTACCCAGAGATAGGCTAGATAGGAAGTGACATCATGGCTGAAGGGTCAGAGCAAAACAAAGAGCAACAATGTGGAGGAAAGGCTAATCTCTGGCTGATAAAAATGGCTGAACATTGGTGAGCATTGGCAGAATATTAAAGAGAATAATGGAGATGCAGTGTAAGGTTTTTCACTGAGACATGGCTACATGCACATATCCTTTACAGTAATGTTACTGTGACGGTCAGATGATGATGATGGGGGGGGATTAGGACACCAAACTGGGCAGTTTGGTGTCCTAACCTCAAAAAAAAGGGTGCTGGAAAGACCCCATCAGCGCAAGGCCACAGGGCTGGACCGAATTAGCCTGTGGGTCCGTAAGTCCTGTGTGGATTAGCACTGAGAAGTTCTACAGCGGCTGTTCAACCTGAGGCTGAGGAATGGTGAAGTACCTTCACTCTGGAAAACATTGTCTAGGTCCAGTTCTAAAAGCATGTACCAGCTTTCAGTGACCAGACACCTGCTCTCAAGTGGTCAGTGATAAGTTCAGGTGTAAGCAGGGCCAAATGTACACTATATTGCCAAAATTTTTTGACACCCCTCCAGATCATTGAGTTCAGGTGTTGTTTTTCAGGGGTTGGGCTCCGCCCCTTAGTTCCACTGAAAGGAACTCTTAATGCTTCAGCTTCATACCAAGACATTTTGGACAATTTCATGCTCTTTGTGGGAACAGTTTGGGGATGACCCCTTCCTGTTCCAACATGACTGCACACCAGTGACCAAAGCAAGGTCCATAAAGACATGGATGACCTGAATTCAACGATTTGGAGGGGTGTCCAAAAACTTTTGGCACTATACTGTATTTTGCAGGATCATCACTGAAACCACATTCGGAGGTGGTCTAAGATCAGTGAAGGACCAATTAATCAACTGCATCAGTGTCTTCACTGGAAGATATGGACTCAGTGCAGACAGTTTGTAAATTGTGCTGTATGGAATAGCTCTCTGCCGCCAGGCTAATGGATGAAGATGACACTGTAACAGAACAGGAAAACAGACATTTTTCATAGCTTTTATATCTCATTCCTCTAGTTTCCTTAGTGGCCCATCCAATTAACAAGTTTAAAACAGTCTGTAAAGGTACAGGAGATTTGAGGGAAATGAAGGGAAATGATCCACTTATTGATTGATGAGCGAGGATGCTAATGTCCGTTGTGTTCAAGGTCCGAGTAATTCAGCCACACTTTCAGCCCCAGACTGATCCAAGAGACTGTGGATCTGCCACAATACTTGCCACAAATGTACTTTATTTACTTTCTAATGACGGTCACCTTACAATCAGTCGTAATACATCCTCTTTACTTTGATGATAGCTTTTCATTTTTATATTATTCTTATTTGCTAAGTTTAATTGTTTGTGTCCGTGTAATTTGTTGCTTATAGAGTATAGAATATTGTTATACTTATAAAAAATCTGTCTATCGCTAGCTAATTGTTTAAGATTTGAAATGTTGAAACGTTTCAAATGTTTTTTCTTCATTTCTCTTTAAAACGATTGTGCATTTGGCCGTGTTACAGATTCTTATCATAGTATTGTTATTATAAATGTAGTGGATGGACATGTGACACGATTTTGAATAGCAAATTTAAAGCTGAAATAATTTACAATTGGTGCAGAGACTCTTTCTCAGAGACCTTCACACTCTCAAACTACCAAGGTCACGTTTTCCTTTAAAAACGCACATTTTTTTCTATCCGTTTTGGTTCTCCGGAATCGTATTGTTTTGAAAACGCTCTCCAAAGTGGATGAATCTGAAAACATCGTTTTCATGTCGCAGTGTGGACTGTGAAAATGGAGGCTTTTGAAAACGATGATGCATTTTTAGTCATGTGATGCAGTCATGTGACCAATTCAGCATACATTCAGAATACATTCTCACTTGCTTTTACAACTTTATACTCCCGTGTTACTCGCAGCAACATCTCCACCTCACCGTCGGTCCATTTAAAAAACTCGGTGCTTTTCCTGCACACATTGTCGTGATGTTTCTAAGAACCGGAGAGTAAATAAACGCCAGGCGGATATGGATGCAAAGCGTTTTTAGACGAAAATGCAGTGTTCAAATTTCCGGATTAGTGTAGAACTAGCCTGAGTGACAGTCCTTCATTTTCTATCTTTATGAGCTCAGAAACAGTTAAATTGAGATTTTCTTAATTATTTGTAAAGTGTGTACGTAGCTGTAAAGCAAGAACTCTGAATGACTGGTTTGAATCTTAACATGGTAAGGTCTGAGGTATGAAATAGAGCTG
>NC_080715.1:817072-824572 GCF_019097595.1 Hemibagrus wyckioides | reverse complement strand
TGTGGATAGTTTGAGCTCCTCGTGCTGAGGTTTATTGCTTGAGATGTTTTATCAGGTCACTTGTATTGTAGGAAGATGCTGAAGATCTGTCTCTTGGTATTTTCACAGAAAGCAGTCTGCTTCATCACTTGGGAAAACCTCCAGATCACGGTCATTTACAGTCATCTGTTCATTAGTGTGAAAGCGTACACTAGGATTATATCACATGCTATCACCTGCTAGCAGATGATGCTAACAGAGCAGTTTTTAATGAATGAGCTCAGGATAGGTCCAGATCTTCTGCCACACTGACCAGGATGAAGCTCTTACAGAATTAATGCTCTAACAGATGAATTAATAAACAAAAGCAGAGGAAATATTAACACTGATGAAAAGAGTAAGAATAATAAAGACAGTAATGACAGAAGGGAAGGCCGGCTTCACATATGTCCTGTATTTTATAGTGAGTGTAACTCTGCATCTTTCTCCAAGGAACATCTGTGATTTTACCACATGGAGTCATGTCACTGAAATTCTGAATCAGGAATTGTGTTGCAGCTCTCTCTCTCTCTCTCTCTCTCTCTCTCTCTCTCCCTCTCTCTCTCTTTTCTCAGTATTTATTCTGTCTTTACTCCTTTGAATGTTTTTCTTCTCTTTTCAGGCTTTTTCTTTTAGTTTCATTGCCTGGAAGTGTCGTTTGTTGCATACCCGTGTGTGGGCGAATTCTCACTCTGTGTGTGTGTGTGTGTGTGTGTGTGTGTGTGTGTGTGTGTGTGCACTGTGCACTCCAGAAGGAGACTCTGGAGCTGTGACACTGAGAGGCTCTTAATTGGAGGGTTGGAGGAGAGAAATAAAAAAAATCAGAAAAAATGAACAACAAAATACAAGAATGAAAGGAGCGAGGATCTGTGATAGATAGATAGATAGATAGATAGATAGATAGATAGATAGATAGATAGATAGATAGATAGATAGATAGATAGATAGATAGATAGATAGATAGATAGATAGATAGATAGATAGATAGCAGAAAATTCTTCTGATTGAGAGATAGAGAAGACAGAACCATGGGAACAGGAAATCACTGACATCCAAAAGCTCAACTTTACTGAGGGAACTTCAGAGGAACGTGTGATGAAGCAGAGTTACTGTTACCTCTCCAAAGCTGATCCACTTTTAATACAACAAGAGTTACACATCATACTTTTTTATCCTTTAATGTTTATGAAACGTTAGTTCCTTTTGTCATTTCCATTATATCAGTTATAAACACTCATCCCCTCAAGTCAAGAATCAAGAAGCTGTCATTGCAAGCGTATGAAGCTGACGCAGTACACACTGACATGAAACCAGGTTTCTCCAGGACCCTGGTGCTACATAAAACACCACAGAGATAAGGACTAAAAGTAAGTTGTCCTAGCCACGTAAAGTGCATGGTGTGCAATCTAGTGCAAACAGTGCAAGACAAAAAGACAGTACGATACACTAAAGGACAGATACACAGTGCTGACACTGGAGACTCCTTACACACACACACACATTTCTCTTCACAGGAACCTCACACGTTCACACGTTTCATCTGTGTATGTGGAGAGTGTGTGTGCTGCACACGTCCCTGTGATTGAGCTGTTGCTATGGAAACGATAGTGTATCAGAGCGAGTGCATTAATATACACTATATTGCCAAAAGTATTCGCTCACCCATCCAAATAATCAGAATCAGGTGTTCCAATCACTTCCATGGCCACAGGTGTATAAAATCAAGCACCTAGGCATGCAGACTGTTTTTACAAACATGTGTGAAAGAATGGGTCGCTCTCAGGAGCTCAGTGAATTCCAGCGTGGAACTGTGATAGGATGCCACCTGTGCAACAAATCCAGTCGTGAAATTTCCTCGCTCCTAAATATTCCACAGTCAACTGTCAGCTGTATTATAAGAACGTGGAAGTGTTTGGGAACGACAGCAACTCAGCCACGAAGTGGTAGGCCACGTAAACTGACGGGGCGGGGTCAGCGGATGCTGAGGCGCATAGTGCGAAGAGGTCGCCAACTTTCTGTAGAGTCAATCGCTACAGACCTCCAAACTTCATGTGGCCTTCAGATGAGCTCAAGAACAGTGCGCAGAGAGCTTCATGGAATGGGTTTCCATGGCCGAGCAGCTGCATCCAAGCCATACATCACCAAGTGCAATGCAAAGCGTCGGATGCAGTGGTGTAAAGCACGCCGCCACTGGACTCTAGAGCAGTGGAGACGCGTTCTCTGGAGTGACGAATCGCGCTTCTCCATCTGGCAATCTGATGGACGAGTCTGGGTTTGGCGGTTGCCAGGAGAACGGTACTTGTCTGACTGCATTGTGCCAAGTGTAAAGTTTGGTGGAGGGGGGATTATGGTGTGGGGTTGTTTTTCAGGAGCTGGGCTTGGCCCCTTAGTTCCAGTGAAAGGAACTCTGAATGCTTCAGCATACCAAGACATTTTGGACAATTCCATGCTCCCAACTTTGTGGGAACAGTTTGGAGCTGGCCCCTTCCTCTTCCAACATGACTGTGGACCAGTGACCAAAGCAAGGTCCATAAAGACATGGATGACAGAGTCTGGTGTGGATGAACTTGACTGGCCTGCACAGAGTCCTGACCTCAACCCGATAGAACACCTTTGGGATGAATTAGAGCGGAGACTGAGAGCCAGACCTTCTCGTCCAACATCAGTGTGTGACCTCACAAATGTGCTTCTGGAAGAATGGTCAAAAATTCCCATAAACACACTCCTAAACCTTGTGGACAGCCTTCCCAGAAGAGTTGAAGCTGTTATAGCTGCAAAGGGTGGACCGACGTCATATTGAACCCTATGGATTAGGAATGGGATGTCACTTAAGTTCATATGCGAGTCAAGGCAGGTGAGAGAATACTTTTGGCAATATAGTGTAATCCTACAGTCAGAGCTGTTAGAGAGAATTAATCAACACCTGATCCACCAATCAGAATCCAGAACATCAGTAGGTTTAAAACTGTCCTGTGATCTGACTTGGTGGTTGAGTTTTGATGATGATGATGAACTGACACAGGATGAAATAAATCAGCAATCATCTCAAATCTCATTTTCAGTACATCTCTAGTTCAATCTTTATATATAATAACCATTTTGTTATCCGACATTAAATTCAATAAGCTTTAAAAAAAATATCACTTTGTTGTTTTAATGCAGGGCAGCATGGTGGCTAAGTGGTTAGCACTGTTGCCAGTGAAGAAGGTCCTGGGTTCGAATCCCAGGTTCGAACAGGCAGGGGTCTTTCTGTGTGGAGTTGGCATGTTCTCCACGTTCCTGTCTGGGTTTACTCCGGTTTCCTCCCACAGTCCAAAAACATGTACATTAGGTTGTTTGTTAATTCTAAATTGCCCATAGGTGTGTGTGTGTGTGGTTGTCTGTCTATATGTGTGGCCCTGTGATAGACTGGTGACCTGTCCAGGGTGTACCCCGGTATTTCACCCAATGCCTGCTGGGATAGGCTCCAGCAGATCCCTGTGACCCTAATTAGGAATAAAGCGGGTATAGACGATGGATGGATGTTTTTATGCATCATATTTAAATGTCTGTGAGATTAATATAAGACATTCTGGGGATTTAAAGAAAATCACTGTTAGAGATTTATTGTCTAAAATGAGACTGGAAATGAATCTGCGAAGTAACAGAAAGGTAAAAATACACTAATGCTGATGGATCTCTGAGCTTGATGACACTTTCATTAATGACAGTGTTTTCAAGACGAGTTTCTGAAATCTTGATCTCCCTCAAAGAATGTTAAGAATGCTGCAATATGATATAATATTATTTCACTCTTTCAAACTAAAGAATAATTACACAAGCCATAAAAAACAACAAAGAAAAAGGAAGAGAGAAAAAAAGAAGGTTATAAAACTCGTATTACACAAATTCATTCAAACAGCAGTAAGTGGCTTGTAAAAGATTGTGGTTAAAGCCGTATTATGTCGTAGCAGTCTGCTGTGGTAGTAAAGTACAACATCAGGATGTAATTTAAGCAGAGATTTCCTGATGCCTATCGCATCATCGTCATATTTCACGACAGCACTCAGAGAACAAGCACACGATCAGGAGAGGTCAAAATCCAAAAATATCTGAATTAAACACAGGAGCTAGAATTAGCCTGAGTCAGCATCCAGGAACTAAAACAAATACATGACTGAGGACTGGAAGACAGGATGGTTGAGATGCTGAAGGTTAGAGACAGCAGTGGAGACAGAGCTGGAGCTGGCACACTTGACTGGCCCTACAGAAAGATTGACCAAATAAATGAAAGAATAAGTGACAGGAGCAGAGGAGGACTCTAAGGTCTGGTCATGGTCAGTGCCAGTGAGAGATAATGAGCAGAACTAGATCAGAGTCTTTGGCATAGGGAAGCAGGCATAGCAGAACCTGGGACTGATGCAGCAGAAGAAGCCTCAGAAGAAGAATCACTAGCATCAGAAACCATGATTATAAGATGTTCTTCTATCTTTGCATTAAACAGGAACTAGGAGCTAACTGCATGTAGAAAATGAAGAGTTATTTTGTCGATGGTTATTGTGATTGCAGGAAAGGACGAAAAAACAGTCATGAACATGAACATGCTTCCTGGTGGGGTCATGGCGTCTCCTTCTGAGGATCCTCAGATGTGATCTGTGTACACTGACTAATGAGATGTAATGAGACTGATGAGGAGGAATGGGTGTGATCTGAGGAATATGTGTCAGAACAGGAAATGATGGAAACAGGAAAGGAAACGTATATATTTTCCATAACAGAGCATTTAATGATTAGCCAGAAATTTGACTCTGGATTTGTACATGAGCTCAGTCTCCATATCCAAGTGCCCTAAAAATCCTACAGCCTTTCATCACTCTGACTGCATCCATAACAAAGAGGAAACTCTAAACCAGATTCATTCCTCCTCTTTCCTTCCTGCTGCAATATTAATATTTAAATATTAACCCTGCATAAAAAAGTGAAAACAGCACAAACCCACTTTTACTGCAGAGGCTCAGAATGATTTACACTCCAGTATTGCCTCTAAATGGAGCTGGAAAATCTATAAAAATATATTTCTGTATGAGTTTTTATTTTGGTTTCACATGAGCAAATATAAGTCCCCAGTTGAACAGGCTGAACAAGACATTCCTGCATGTTTTTATATTGGTTTAGATCAATAATAATAATAAAATAATAAATCTGCTACAAACCACACTTCATGATCTACTGTAAGAGCGTAAATAAAACATCTGGTGGTCATTCCATTTTTTAGAATACTAAAGCATCTATTTTGACTCCTGAATCAGTTCATACCAGGAAGCAGGGCAGAAATAATAAATGTGTTGTAGCTGGCACTACAACAACACGAGACACCAGAATCTCTTCAATTCAGTGGGTCGTACCTGAGTGACCAGAAGTCAGAAAGATGTCTATCCACTGTAGAAGTCATGTTCTTCTGCTGCTAAACTCCATTTGGTTTGAAGAGCTTCACTATCAAGTCTCTCTCAGGAAGGTTCTCAGGAAGAGAAATGTAAAAAAACAAAAAAATGTAGTCAAGATGAGAGCAACATCTGAAACGTTACTAATGTGAGATGTGATGGATGGATCAACTTTCAAAAAAAAAAAAAAGAAGACTGTTCATATGGCATCATTTATTTTGCATTCAGGTTTATTCCAATGCAGAGCTCTCAGGTAAAACTGGTGAAGGTCAGCAGTCTGCCACAATGTTAAGGTACCTGGATTTTATCTAGTCAGGAACATTGATAATGGAACTTGGATGCGCTTCAAGATTAGAAGTCAGAGTTTTTTGTCTCCTATGCAGCCATTTTATTTCCTATCAGATCAGAACAGACATAAAGATTCTGTGCATCTATAAAAAGCCATATTTGAACTGAGCTGAATGAAATCCAGAAGACATGAGGACATGATGCCACATCTCAGCCCTGGCACACTGATTGTACCCTTGAGTGTTTATGAACACGTGTAATGTGTTATTTCAGGCTGGCAGAACAACATCAATGTGCATTAACACTGAAACACATGAAGTATATTTAAGGATCTGGGAGATGTGAACATGTGACACAGTATTTGTTCCCTAGAGGTAGTGAAGGCTAACATGATTAACCCCTTATCTAACAGAGTTATTGGTGTGAAGTGAGTCAGGTCTATAGGTGAGATTAATAGTAGAGAATCTTCATCCTAAGCTTTGACGTTGTTAATAGTTCTTTTATCTGTAAAGAGCTGTAATCTATAGGTCATGTGAAGTAGATGGACAAATTTTACTCTTCCTATACACATTGATCTAAGGTCGATTCAGGATACATGTTCCCTTTGGGAATTCTAGGAACACTTGGAAGGAGCATGAATCAGTCATTGGAGGTAATGTAGAGGCCTTGGGTTTGTTGAGAAGGCTTTGGATACTGATGACAAGCCAAGAACATGCAGGAAGAAACATCACTTTCCAGTATTTCCAGGAAGGTTGGTGGACGACACTCCTATTGCCAACAGCATCAGTGATAAACACTTAAACCACGCCCATGTGCCCAAAGTGGAAGCAATACCAGAAGCTGTGTCTTACATCTGCATCTAAACTGCAAATATACCAGGTTTATAATTCCATCTACAACATACAAGTCCACTGAAAAAGAAAAGGACACTAGTCTATAAATAATAACAAGAGGATCATGAACTGTTTGTCTATGAAGGAATCGGTTTCTCCATGGGATAGATGAAGATGTTATCAAATACATTTTGATGGTTTGAGGTTCTTGTTTAAAAGATAGAGTGAAAAAATGTATTGTTACTGATCCTTATCTCTTCATTATTAGTACAGACACTGAAATATTTAAACCTTCCCCGGGTAAAATCTGGAGGATTTAAAAGCCATAACATTCTTCTTAATTTTCACATCCTGCATTTATATTTCACTGAGATATATTTGTGGAGATTAAATCTAATGGAGCGATGCATTAATAAAGTGTGAAGCAAGGAAAAGCCACATCTAGGTCCACTCTGGAGTGATCCGTGGTTCAATCACCTTGGCCATATAATTAGAGAAATGTTAGATGAGGGAGATTCAGGAGACGTCACTGGAGCACCATTTCATATGGAGGCACTGTGTTCTGGTGCGGTTTGATGGAAAACGTGTGTAAATGTTCAAGGAAAATTGCTTTCCCTGCATTGCTCATCTCTGAGAGCTGTTATGCTACAACGTCGCATCTGTCAAAGGCTTTTTGAACAAAGGTTCATCACCAGTTTAACTTATAATTATGTGGTGATGCCTCGTGAGAATTTCCTTCACTACTCTATACACAGGTGACATGAAAAATATAAAATTTCATATTTTATTGCTCCTCAACCTCACACACTTACCTCCTATTTTCTTTCGGGTGTATGAAGGCTGCAGGGATTTAGAGACGTTAGGGACGTAGTCGGAGGGCAAGTGGTGTTTTTTCCTTCCTCCATCTGTCCAGCAGCTGTTTCCTGAGACTGTGCCATTTG
>NC_080715.1:647072-804572 GCF_019097595.1 Hemibagrus wyckioides | reverse complement strand
TATGTAGCAGTATTTTTTCTTTAGTCACTATTTTAAATGCTCAAACCACATCTGACAGTAAGATAAGAAAAGACATACTGTATTGCCAAAAGTTTTGGGATACTTAAGTTTTGGGCACTCAACCCCTTAGTTCCAGTGAAAGGAACTCTTAATGCTTCAGCTTCATACCAAGACATTTTGGACAATTTCATGCTCTTTGTGGGAACAGTTTGGGGATGACCCCTTCCTGTTCCAACATGACTGCACACCAGTGACCAAAGCAAGGTCCATAAAGACATGGATGAGTGAGTTTGGTGTGGAGGAACTTGACTGTCCTGCACAGAGTCCTGACCTCAACCCCATAGAACACCTTTGGGATGAATTAGAGCGGAGACTGTGAGCCAGACCTTCTCGTCCAACATCAGTGCCTGACCTCACAAATGTGTTTCTAGAGGAACGGTCAAAAATTCCAAAAATTGTATTACTTTCATGTGCATGGAAAGGCAAGCGTCCCAAAACTTTTGCCAATATAGTGTAAAAAAAAAGATATTTATTAAAGATATATATTATTATATCATATTATTGTAAATGAAAAATAAATGAAATTAAATATTCTGTACAAAATGTATTCAAAGTATGAACAAGGTGCTAGGGAACTAGAAGATATTGCACATATTCGGTAGCGAATGTGTGTTTTTCATGAAATATTCAGAATTTTAAGATAAATTTAATAACACTTCTATGTAACATTTATCTAGAAAAAAAAACAAAACAAATGTTGACAGTTCTCTGTACAGGAAGATTCTAATGTACAATTTAATGTAAAATACTTCATTAATAATCGAAGGAAATGGTCAGATAATCAATTATGAAAACTATCCACAGATACAGCATTACTCCAGATGTGGCTAGTGTGGAAGAAGTCATGAACAAGATTTAAAAATAAAAACGAACCTCATCATTGGACATGAAAGTAAAAGATAATGATTATTAAACCCTCATGTGGAAGAGATAGAATCTGACCAGTGCTGTCCAGTTCCTGAGAAAATGTGTGTCTTTGTTGTGATTCATTTAAAACGCTCTGTCCTGCTGGACCTTACCCACACTGACCATTTCTCACAGTTTGTAAAGATATCCTCAAGAGTTTTTTTTTGTTTTGTGTTTTGTTTATTTTTATTTTTTGATGTTTATGTGTAACAGATTTTTCCTTTTCAAGTCGGAGGAGGTAAAAATATCCGTACGCATGAGGACAGAGCACAGCTTGTAGCCTGGAAAGAAACTACGTCCATGCTTCTGTAGCCACAGGGAGCGAGAACAATTCTGATGTAAATGCACACTCTTTATTCAGTCGGACATAAACACGGGCAAATCCATGATGAAGGTCATAAATATGATCAATACTGGATTTAAAAAAAAAAAAAAACGACAAACATTATATTTTAAAGTGACAGAATTTTTTATTTTATTTATGCTTTGTGAAAGAGAACATAAGCGTTATAAACATCCAGAGCGCAGGAGCGGTTATAACTGCTGTGATAACACCCATAACACCCATTTTCTAGCAAATAGTGTTTCTTGTTTCTGCTTATAGGATCTTCATGAACATTTTTACGACAATTTTGTATTCTTTTCTAATCTAAAATAAACCACATTCCATTGCTAATCATATTATCATATGTATTACTGTATAAATCACTGCATCTCCTTCCTACTGTAATCACAGTGTACATTCGAGCTGCATGAACTCCACAAAGTCCACAAAACCTGACAATATATTTTAGATTAAATTCATGGGATTCGTCTGATCACACGCTTCAGCAAAGAAAGATTAGACAAGATTAGACTTTTGTACAAAACCGTTAAGAGTCAAGAACACAAAGTCTTGATATTTACTCTCTCTCTCTCTCTCTCTCTTTCTCCACACACACACACACACACATATATATATATATATAATTGTAGACAGAGAGAGAGAGATGTTGTAAATATAAAGATAAAGAAGATTTAATTTAAAAATTATATGATTTAATTTTATTTTTATTTATCCATAATGATCAAACCTGAGGCAACAGTGGCAAGGAAAAACTCCATGAGACAATATGAGGAAGAAACCTTGAGAGAAACCAGACTGAAGCTGGAAAAAGAGAGAGAGAAAGAGAGAGACAGATATTTTTATAGCCTGCTGATTTGAGTTTTTATGAACACTCCTGAGATTTATGTGGTCCATATCTTCTCTGACTCTAAAGAAAAGTAAATTTCGTATTGCTGCTTATAGGTGATTTGTGAACACTTATGACAACGTTATGATACTGATCATGATCTAAAGAACTAAAGTCATCACAGAAAGGCTCAGAACAGATCCATTTGAACAAATATCTCGAGTAATGAGAACGGATTTTAATCTTTATGACCCTGAGGTCTGCTTGTGTGTTTATAAAGATTTATGATATGTTTACTGTATGCAGTGTTATGAACTGTGTGTGTGTGTGTGTGTGTGTGTGTGCACGTGTGTTTCAGGATTATGCGGAAAAAGAGAAAACCTTGGCTAAAGCTCTGGAGGATCTGAAGGCTAATTTCTACTGCCAGCTGTGTGATAAACAGTACTACAAACATCAGGAGTTTGACAATCACATTAACTCATATGACCATGCACACAAACAGGTAACACAGCACACACACACACACACACACACACACTACATTCCCGATCCGGAAGGTTCTCACTCATCTTTAACACACCTACACACACACTAAACCATCTCCTCAGTCCTCCTACACACTCCGCTTCTCTGACATTCTTCCTCTCTGATCTATATTTGGTGTGAATTTTATTATATATATATATATATATTTTATAAATGTGAGAAATATACATTTTCTGCTGTATCTGGGATCAATTTTCTGTTCTATGAACTAACATGTAAAAAAAGGTTTTTTTTTGTTTTGTTTGCTTTTGTTTTGTTTTGTGATATCCTCAGATTTCACATTTTGATTCACATTCTAAAATTTTCACATTAGCATATTTTTATATTTATATTATATATTTATCTTTTTTTATGTTCACACTTTTTTGTTTTTGTTATGTTTCATTTTAAGCTCTCTGTTTTTTGTTAAATTCTCAAGTTTTTATTTAACATTTTCAGGTTACTGTGTTTAATGCCCTAAAAATGACATTTTCAGATTTTATGTTCTTAATATGTTGCATTTATAACCTCAATTTAATATCACTATTCTCCTGTGTGTGTGTGTGTGTGTGTGTGTGGATGATTACTATGTGAGATGTGGGTGTGTGATCTGTTTTAAAGCAGAAATATGAAATATTAGCCCATAACTGGATGAGAGCGTTTCAGATCAATAACTGGATGGTGCTGAGAGAATTTCAGGGTTTCAGAAACTTCAAAAGGTCATGCTCAGTATTCATGACAATTTGTTTAAACAGAATTTTTAGAGTGTTGTGTCTATATAACATGAAATATTAAGGCAAAAGTTTAACCAAGGTAATGTAAGATATCCTTTCTGAGTACTGTACCTTTTTATTTTTAATGACAGGAGGTCTTCCAGTTATGTTCTTGGCCATCTTCTGAGTTCTTCCTTCTGTTCAGAGAAAGTCATTTGAGTCTGGATAACTATATGCATTGCAATGTACCGTGTACATAGTTATTGGTCATCCATACAAGCTATTTAACAAATCTAGAAACATAGTTCTTACAATTGGACAGCTAACGGCTAGTAATAAAAGTGAATGGGGATGTTTTTTTTTTTTTTTAAATCCACTAGCTATTAGGGATGTAGCTGATAAAAAGTTCACAGGAAAATGGCATGTTCATTATATTAAAATAAACAGTTACATGAACATGTAGTCATGCATGTGAGAGTATTGTTGTCTGAAATATATAGAAATAGATTCAAGATTCCAGAGTCTTTATTGTCATTTCCCCCACATGTATCTGACGCAGTACAGAGTGAAATGAAACGTTTCTCCAGGACCTGGTGCTACAGAAACATACAACATAAAGATCAAACACAAGAACAACACAGAGCTAGGACAGGAGTTTGTCCATGTATGTTACATTTATATATGCATAACAAATTATTTTCAAAACAGTTTTCAGAGTTTTCAGAGACAGAAGTGTGTTCTAATCCTATTTGTCTGCTAGGCAACTAATTAAAATAAAAGAAATTAAAAAAATAAAATTTTATAATCTGCTTTGTCCATTGTCAATTAGTCACATTGGCTAATGCTTTGTCCACTCATGTTAAAGCCAACTGTGGCTTAATTGAAACACTACTTGAAGTAAGATAGATTGTTAGGAAGTGTTTGATTAGTGTGAAAGACAATGTGTGTGTTATTTAAGGTAATGCAGGTATCACTGCAGTTGTAGAGGCTTTTTGATGGCTGTTAGTGAACTGAAGAGCACCGGGCATCAAGTTCCAGGGTCAGCTGTTTATTCTATAACAAAATAGCAGGGGGCACAGTCAATACACATGCAGCAGGATCTCTCGCAACTCCCTGTAGCAACCAGACAATATGGCTAATGAAGCTAAATCTCTGTTAGAATAAATTTCTTATGTAATACATTAATTTCTCATAAGTAAACTAGCAGTACCACACTATTAAGATTTTTAACACAATTAAACTCAATTTACATGACTTCTGACTTTGCTAACTGAAGTGAAGAAGAGAGAGCATTAAAACGCGTCTCACCATCACCAGTATCAGCTGATCTTTTCTGGGAATGTACCACTGCGTTACACATGCGTTGACTGTGTGTCACTCTAACTAAAGTCCCCCACTATGAAAGATAACCTGAACTACAATACATAATCTTGACACTTTCCAAATAAATTTGACAGTACATGTAATAAATATTCCCAAAAATTAAAGCTGAAGTTCTGAGAATGTCTACTAAACTAAAACAAATAAACTTGACTTGGCTACACTGTTATGACCCAGTCTAGGGTTTAGAGCTCACAGAGTGATTAGCTCAGGATTCAATTAATTTATACCTCTATAATGGGATAAGGAAAGAGACACACCAGAGGATTGCCACAAAAAGTGTTGTGAATAAGTAAGCATATATATATATATCAGTGGTGGGCCATCAGGGTCAGCAAGGCCTTCTCTGCTGGCCCAAACAGCAGCGATCTGAATCACTGACTTGCATTTTAATATATTTAATATATTTTTCCACGAATGTGTATTAATTATTCCCAATAGTCTATTCTCTACATTTCATAGAGTATTTATCCAATCATATTTCAGCTAGTGGCTGACATCATGTATTGCCCGGCCTTAAGGCCTTCAGAATCAGATTCTGAATAGTGCGGGCGCCCGAGGCTTAAAATAAGTGGCAATGAAATTGTTACCTTAACCAATCAGATTTCGAGTTGGCGTCACTGGGGCCATCTAGCAGGCGTATGATTACGTCAGCAATTTCCCGTCCTTTGATTGGATAATCCTTTTGATTCTTCAAAATAGTTATAATAATAATTTTTCAAGAACCATTTATGCTTTTGGGTTTTCTTTTTTTTTTCTGGGTTTTCAGTTTGCCTTCATTCCAGATCCCCGGGGTGGGCTGTGTTTTTTTTGCTGCAGTGAAAGGAGACTTGTGTTAATGTGTTTTTTTGCTATATGTAATGTAATGATATTCATGTTCGCTATAAGATCCTGTGACACAGCGCACTGTTATACAGTGTTTCTATATTCACTGTGTCTCATTTCGGATGCTGCGTCCTCCGGAGATTGCAGTTTGCTGCATACAGCTTCAAGAATGTCTTTTTTGGGAAAAGTAACCGTAATAAAATGGACTATTCCTTGTGAGGTGTGAAATACTGTAATTTCTTTTTTACTTCATTATTTAATTTAATGGTTGATTAGTATCTATTGCCGTGGCGTCATAATGATGCTATAGAGGTGGATTAATTCAGGAAGGACACCAGCAAAGGCCTATTGTTCACGTATTTCACCAGCAGTGGGGGTGTGCATACGTGAACAATATGTATGGTGATTAATATATATACAGAGAGAGTGATAGCATGGCTGACCAGTCCAGAGGGGAAATCAAGCTCAAAGCCAGAAAAAGACAGGCACAAGTCAAAGCCAGAACAGAGAACTCCACACAACAATCACAAGTACAACCAATCTTCTACAACACTCCAAACACACAACTTCTACCACCCTGCTCCTTACTGCCTTTCTTCTTCTTTAAATAGGGGCACCAGTGATGGTGTCATCGAGGTGGGGGCGTGATCAGGGCAGGATAGGGCAGGCCGGAAACTCTGGCTGGGAATCAGACCTGCACACAAAGAATATACAATAAAAAACACACACACCAATATAACGGGTCATAACACCGTCAAAGATTGTTGTAGGTGTCAAAACGGCATCATAAAGTAAGTCATAAATAAGAATAAATCATGTTTTTCATGAACTATGACTATGGGTAGCAAAGCTAAGTAACAGTACTGAAAGGTGAGCCACAAAACAGGTGAAAATATTTCGGTAAACAACAACATTTTGAATATCTGGAAAGAATTGTATCTGCTACAGTAAAAACATATGAAAGTAATATTTTGATATATAAACATTACCAGCGAAAATGTACAGACACAAACCTGCAAATGCATGCATGCAAGAATCTACAATAGAGTTATTTTCCCTGTTATATGGATGTTATATGGCTATAGAATTATATGGATATACAGATAAACAGACTGTGGTTTGGTTTGTGTGTACAGTCTCATAGCTGTAGGAAACAAACAAAAAACAGTACTGCAAAGAAAAAAAACAGTAGCACTGAGTGAAGCAGGAGGTTTTGCTCATGCTGGCTGAATGACAGCTACTCTTACCCCTAAAAAAAAACCTGACAAAATATCTTGCTTTTGGAGCAGTACTGTGCAGGATGAAAAGCTAACATGCTTGGAAAGAGAACATGGAGAGCAGCAAAGAAAAGAACAAAACATAAGCCACTATATGCTTGGCAGTCTTTTATCCCTCTTACAAAAAGCACTAACTGCTACACTACACTATCCCTGACCTCAGTACTCTACTGTAGTGTGCCTGAGCAATCTTTTTTTTCATACTGCATATGACTCCATGTATTTTGATACTCGAGGCTAATATAAAAATGAGTAACTGAGAAAATAAGAATTTTTTGTCAAGACATACTCCTGCACCAACTACTAGTTATGATCTTATTTTACATACAAAAAATTGATTGTTAAATTGAGAAATTTAGGAGAGACTTTCGCTTGTCTCTCTCACAGTGTTCCTCAAGGCTCAGTACTCAGCCCAGTGTTATTTATTAAATACATGCCTGCCCTTGGCAATATGTTCAAACACATGGCCTGCTGTTCTATTGCTATGCTGAAGACACACATTTACATACACGCCAAGTCCTTATACACATGGGCACACACATGCATGCGTGTTCACACACACACACACGCGCGCACACACATGCGCGCACACACACACACACACACAGTGTCCTTCTCTCACACTAACTGACTCATATAACAACCTCAATAGCTGCAAGCTTCCTGAGGCTCAGCAATAACAAATCTGAGGCCACAGTGATTACAACCCCAGACACCAGACATAAAGAAAATAAAACATCTCCCACATCTTCTTAACTTTATTTCATCATCTTCAGTCTCACTGTCAATTTAGATTTCAACTCAAGCTTTATTCACTATAAGAACACTGGCTTATTTTTTTCCTTCTCCACTCTGTATGTGATACATCTCCAGACCACGCCTATTTACCTAATATACACAAGAAGTTGACTATTTCCTCTAACAGAATGTACTGAGACAAAAATTAGCTTGACATATTCCCAATAAAAGCCTTTGTTCTGAAGAAGTCAGAAAACGAAAGTGTTGACACTGGAGACTCCTTCCATAAATATTAGATACATGTCATCCTATAGAAAACCTCATCTTATCAACTATCACATATGTTTTAAAGCTGTTTATGTCAGTATTCACATTACAAATCCCAACATGAGAATTTAACGAAGTGTATCGTTAGTGTATAGACATTTTTATTACCCTCTGTAGCCTTGTAAAGCATATATTTTTCAGTGTCTCAAATACACTGAGATTCATAAATATATTTTTTGCGGTAAATAAATAAATAAATTAACAAACAAACAAATAAATAAATAACTTTTATATTATTATTGTTGTTGTTGTTACACCTTGTTTTTTGTTTTTATTCATTTTATTATTATAAATACAGCAGTATAGATGAAGAAATGTGTGAGTGTATGTATGTGTGCCTTTGTGTGTGCAGAGGCTGAAGGAGCTGAAACAGAGGGAATTTGCCCGCAATGTGGCCTCCAAATTAAGGAAGGATGAACAGAAGCAGGAACGAGCGCTTCAGCGCCTACACAAATTGGCCGAACAGAGGAGAGAGGTTCAGTGGTGGGACATGAGCATAGCTACATTTCTGATAATAAGATATTATTTAACCTTCTTGTTTAGCTCACTGTCTAGCACATTGACCCAAACGACCAATTAAGATTTATTGGGAATATGTGCAACAATTAAGTGCAACAAGCACAAAAAGTCCCTTCCTGTGCTTGGTATCTCTCTGCAGTATAATTGTATATCTGTTTTACTGTTCATTTTCTTTCTGTGTAGTAGTGCTCCTGGAAGTGGCCCGATGTTTAAATCCACCACCGTGGCAGTGGAAAGTTTCAATAAGTCGTGCTTCATGGATAAGGAGGAAAACCCGAACATTGCAGAACAGGAGACAGAATCTCAAATCCCATGGCCATATCGAGGAAAAGCAAAGAAACAAACTCTTCGTCGCAAGATCGCATTCTCCCTTTCCTTTCCAAAGAGAGCCTCACTGAAGCTGGAATCTTCAGCTGCAGTCTTTTGTGAGAGTACCGAGGAGAAGAAGATGATTAAATATGATACAGAGATGATGACACATCAAAAGAGTTCCACCAAAAGTTCTCTGAATGATGCAATGCCTGCCTCAGATCTGTGTGCATTCCTCGTTTACTCAGAGAACAGATCAGTGTCTCCAATTAGCCACTTTCCAACTGTTCCTGAAAGCTCGAATCTCAGTTTGGACTCAGAGGAAAGCAATATAGCTGAAAATAAAGAAGACACTAGTCAGGAAGAGAGCACCATAAGTGATGGTCCTAAACCAACATCATGTGATGTCAATTCATTTCAAAACCAAGAAAAAGACAATGTTTGTCTCAGAAGACCAAGCCAACCTTTCATCTCTGTTGTGGCTCGAGATAGTAAAACTATCTTTCAATGGCCTTCGGAAATGGTGTGTTTCACAAAAACAGAGCCCTCCATCTCATTCAGCTGTAACCCTCTCCATTTTGACTTCAGAGGTTCCCAGTTTAGGAAGTCTCCTGATGACTTTCACAACAAAAATCACCAAGAACTGTCTTTCGTTTCTGCAAAAAGCTCCAAAATGTCCTCCTCTTCCTGCGAGATCTCCACAGAGGAAGTCACATGTAGATTGGAAAAAAATATCCGAAAGTGCCACCTGTATAGCGGCGATTCACGGAGCAAATACAAGCGTTTGAAAAATTGGGCTCAGAGTGGTAAGAGAGCAGAGAACAAGTTGCAAGGCAGAGATCGACGCCATTACAGGAGTCAGCACAAAAAGAGGCACAAGAGAAGACGTAGGTGGGAGGAGGAGGATTACAGTGAGCCAGAGCAGAGTGCAAACATGAAAAAATGGACTAAACTCCACAAACGAGAAGGATTTGAAAGCCAATTTAAAGGCTGTGCTGCACAGCAAGAACAGCCATTAGAGAAGTCAAAGCAATCAGCTCAGAATCAGGCAGAGAATAACAGCGTTGTTTCCTCAGCAGGAGGCTCTGTCGAAGCTGAAAAGGTACTTGATAACAGTGGGGGAACGGTAGACGTTCCTGCTTTAGGGCAGACAACGATCACACGAAATGACTCGCACAATCTCAGTGTGATTCCTTCTGATCGTGAAACATCAGTCTCAGATCTCAGCAGCCAAACTATACCAAAGAAACGACAAAGTGACTCCCAGAGTAAAGAGGATAATGTTTGGTCACATCATACACAGTGTGCCGTGATTAAGGAGCTAGACAGAAAAGAGGATGTTTTGTGTCATGAACGGAAAAGACAAAAATTGGACCAAAGTCCTACCACACATCTTAATGATGAACATTCTCTTTTTGTTTTAAATGGTTCAGAGGGAATCATGGACGTGGAATCAACATGGAATATTCTCCGTTTAAAAGATCCAGACACGTGTGATCCTGAAGGAGACAATGCAGGAGGTAAAACATCCGTTGTTAAAAAGCCCACTTCCACCTCTGAGATAAATTCTCAGGCTATACCTGAGCAAGATCTACAGCCTAAAGACATAAATCATCTTCCTACAGTCCAAGATGGTGACTCAGCAACAGAACGCATATCTGAAAATGAGTGTATGAAGTGTGCCATCACATCCCAAGTCAAAGAAAAAGAGAAAGTCAGCCATGATAAATCCTGCCAGCACACTCCACTGTTGCCAGACTTTCAAGTCCTGGATGAGGAAAGACACAACTGTGCAATTCGGAGTCCATTCAACCCAATGCTGTGCTTTACATCTCAGCTCAGTGGTGTGGAGAGGCATGGCCTTCTTTCCGGCCACACCCACAAACAGGTTCTGCATAAGAAAGTGTTTTCGGCTAAGTTAAGATCTACACTTCCCATCTCCTCTCCTATCCTTCACCCTGTTCATGTACCATCTGCCATTCCATCCGGTTCTGTCACTATCTTCCAGCATCACTCTACATTCCTGCCCGCTCAGCCTTCCCTCTTTACCCAGGTCGTACCTGTTACACGGCTTCCGTTAGCCCCTGAAATCACACCCTTCATACCCTCATCTCAAGTTTCAATGGTGGCTCCACCCACTATCCACACAACAGCCGTAACATTCCATACTTTACCCCGTCCCCAAGTTTTTCGCCCACTCCTGCACCCCCCTGCTCCTTTTCCACCCTTACTGACCCCTCACACCACTGTCATCCCCCTTCAGCCTCTCTTCTGAAATTACTAAAACTTGGTAAAATAGTTATAGTGGTAAAATGTTATAAAGTACACTCTGAAATTACACTACAAAACAGTAATATACATAAATATGCCATTGGGGAGTAAACTATTGTCTATGCCATTTTCTTTTAACAGATGTGTTTGTGTCTAGGGTAGAACATTACAGATGTTAGAGACTTTTATTAAAATAATTTAGCAATCGGTCAGGTAAATGACAATTATTTCTTACCGATGAGCCATGACACTCAACGACAAGCAGCACCAATTTGTTTAGATGTCATTTAAATCTTAAAACATTAATTTTTTTTAGGACAGAGAGCTCTCAGCTGTACACAAAAATTAAAGAAAAACTCTAGCATGAATGACATATTAATCATTGTGATACATTTTTTTCATAATTACCCAAAATGCCATTCAAATCTACGCTGATGGTGGTGATATTTATCCATTGCTACACTGCAAAGCAGTGCAGTAGGGCTTAATCCTTTAGTGTGTTCAGCTCTCTCACATCCACATCTGTACACACTACTCAAACAGATCAGTTTACAAAGCTTCAACCTTCATTCTAATACCTCTTTCAATGGCATTGTCATCTCGTAGATAACTAGCTGAGCCAAGTCTTCATGTACCTGGGTCAGTGGTCATAGCAACATCAGTAGAGATAAGCTGAAATACCAATTTGTGTATTGTGGGCCATGTAAAATATTCTTTAGCTAGTATTTTTAACATATTTATCTGAAATTTAAAGTCCCACATAGCACAGGATAACAAGAATGCCTCTAGACATGCACTAAAAAACAAAAGGAAGCAGACGTGAATTATGAAATTGTGCCATCAGTTGTACAAACATGATGCATATTATATTTATTTAACCAACATTGACCTCAACTGCAGTTCTACGGCAAAAGAAAAAGCACAAAGGGTTAAAACTAGTTACTTCTTTAAGACTGTTGAAAATGTAGGAAAGTGTTCAATTTCTTAACTTAAAATCATTTCAAGATTATAGCCACGCTAAATGAATGTGGCTAATTCCCAAATAGCAAAATTAATAATTAATTAATTAATTTTAGTCAAATAACTTGTACATATATATACACACTTAAAAAGTCACAGTATAAAAACAAACTAGAAAATATGTTAATAGTATAAATAGCAAGCTGAGTGGCTAATTAGGAGTTGAGACATGCTATATGCTAAAGCCTGACAGAGCGCAAAAGGACTTCTGTCCCCACTGATCTGTCCATAATTTATGAGATATTTATACAAGAATATCAGATTGGCTCATGATGTAATATATACGATAGAAGCCAATATGAAATAATTAGCTACATGCATCTCCCTACTCCCTATATAAATGCACTACTTATGGTATAAATTAGCAAGCTTTTGTCTCCTTCTAGGGAGCATAAAGCAGGTTGGGATTAAGCCAGTTATAAAACCAACTGTGATTTCAGTAGATATGTCTTGATAGAAGTTGCGAGAATGGTTAGAATTTGTTGTTTGTGTTTATTTTGATGTATAAATTATTTAAATAAAAAGATCAGAGTGGTTAAAGGGGAAAAATCCATCCAATTATATTATATATGCATTGTTAGGAAATCCTAAATCTGAGCATGAAGGTCTATGGCACTTAATTGAAAATAAAGAGAAAATGTAATAGGAAGGTTCCGATCATCCTGGTCATGCTAAGGGTCTCATAGTAGTGAATCTTGGTAGAGTAAACTTGTGTTTTATTCTTAAAGATTGTTCTTTAGAAGTCATTAATACCTTCTCTTTACAGGATGTAAACATTGTTGTCTTTGAAAGAATGCCTCAGGTCCTAGATTGCAGTCTAGCTAAACCAGGATCCACATTTCACTAAGATCCTCATTGCTAAAATGTGATCCACTACATAGCTAAACAATCACAATGCTGAAGGCGTAATTATACAAATCACTAAAAATCTCTCATGCTTTATTTCTGTTCTCAGACTTCTCCGAGTCCAGTTAGACTTTTTATTAAGTTAAATATTTTGATTAATAGTTATTAAAAAATTTTGTGGAACTACAGAAGTCCAGATATTATAGCTATTTATTGTCCTATCTATACCTGATAGAACAGGGGACATTTTTTCAAGGACAAGGCACATGGACACCATTTAAATAAATATGGGTGGGCAAAAATGCAGGAAATAGTATTTAAGTAAAAGAACAGGAATTATGTCAAAATTGCACTCAGTTAAATATAAAAGTTAAAATTCTAGTTCAGAGAAAGTAAAAAAATATTGACATTTCATTCCAAAAAAACATGAAGCTTTGTCTTGGATTGTTTTGGATTGGTTATTTAACGTTAGCATTAACAACAACAACAAAAAAAAAAACAACAACAACAAAAAAAAAAACTAGCTAGCATATTTACAACAAATAAAGCTAACACACCTCAACATACTTTTTTAGATTTGTATAAGACTGATGCTCTAGTAGGGACATGGATACTAATTGTCTCAAACTTTGTTGTTTATTTTTGTTAAAGGTGAAATTAAAAAGGAATCAGGCATATGTTTTGCATTCATTAATGGTTAATTAATTAAAGCATTGTGCTCTTTCAGATGACATTTGAGTGAATTTCTTTACTGTTTGAATTAGAAATATCTCATAACATTTAAGATGTAGTTAACAGGTATCTTTACTTTAGCACAAATGTTTATTCTCAACACTGCTTCAGGTTGAACCTCTCACTCTCCTAGGCTTGGAGTGCCCTCTGGTGGCCACAAGAACTATAGCAACATTTTATATTGTATACGTGCATGTGGGTGAAAATTGATAAGGTAGAAATCCAACATGTAGCAGGCAGACATTTACAATCATCAATCACAGAGATCTGTCTAAAATGGACCACTTTCAGTGGCTTGAAAAGTGGTGCTGGAGGAAGGTGAAAATGAGAAGGCTCACCTTAAGAAAATGTCTGGTTAGCCATGAAGTTCAATGGATGTTCTTTATTCGATTAATGTTCTTAGCTGAACAGGGAGTGGGTGTACAATAATAATCACAGTTTCACATTTGTGAATATATACTTCTAATCACATTTACTTCTAAAACAAATGATTCCTTAAAAGCTCTGGAACAACTCTCCACAATTCTATTATTAACATGGAACAAATTGCTGACGTACACTGTAGGTAAACTCTCAGTAAACAGGAACTTGCAGGTAGCAACCAAAATTGTGAGCGAGTAACTGAAGAGATGTTACACCACATGTGCCATTGATCTGAGGAATCATTTGAACAGATTGTTGTTTTACAGCATCATACCTTGTTGCTGAAATCATTAATGCACATGAGAACTCCAGTCCATTCATGAATGCAAAAAATGATCACTTGTTGCCTATCCACTCATAATGTGAACGTAGGGTTGACTCAGTAATCAACCACTTGCCTCAGGCAGGATATCAGAGTGTGGCTCCAAGCTGTCATCTTATTTACTACATTTGGCAGACGCCTTTATCCAGAGTGAGATACAAAAGTGCTTTAAATACATCACTAATGGTTCACTAGACTACAGACTAAGAATACCATAAATCTTAAACTCTGTTTGGAGGTAATATAGCACATATATAAACAATTTTTTGCCCTAACAAAAAAAAAAAAAAATAGTGCTTGTTTAAATATGTAAGGAAGCAGTACGTTGTTTGAAAACAGCCAGTGCCTCAACAGTTCTGATATCGATGTAACGTTCGTTCCACTAAATAGGAGCCAGAAAAGAGAAGAGTCTTGACGTATATTTACCCTGAGTGATGGTGGGACCAGTCAAGCAGTTCTAGAGGATCTAAGAGAGCGAGGTTCAGTGCAAGGAGTGGTAAGAGGGTGCTGGTCCATTTTTGGTTTTGTAGGCAAGCATCAGTGTTTTGAATCTGATGTGTGCAGCTAATGGAAGACAGTGGACAGAACACAACAATGGGGTGGTGTGTGAGAAATTTGTGAAGTTAAAAACAAGTCATGCTGCTGCATTTTGAATGATTTTCAGAGGGTGAATTGTGCTCAGGGATAGACGTGTCAGCAGGGAGTATCAGTAGTCCAGTCTTGAAGTGATAGGAGTCTGAAAAAGCACTTGAGTGGCCTAAAAAGTCACCCTCCTAGAGGAAGAAAACAAGAGGACCATATACTGAGCCTTGTGTCACACAACTGGAGAGTTTGCAGATGTCCATGATATCAGCCACTATCCATGTAGGAAGCAAACCTTGCCATGCTGACATGCGCTGCTAAAAGGTCAAGGAGGATCAGGATAGATGACAGTTGTCTGATCTAGCAGCTGTTGATTGATCTAGCACTAATTTCTTAGGTTGTCCTCTGAGACAGAGTGAAATTGTTGATTGTAACAGACTGTACAAAAGGATTTAGAATAAAAAGAGTGAATTGATACAGCTCTATGGCTGCTGATGTCTAAGGGATGCAGAGCGGGTTTTTTCAGTATGGCAATAATCCTTGCTCTCTTGAAGGTATTTGGTTCATGACCAGATATTATGGAACAGTTGATGACTGTAGTGATGAAAGTCCGGAGGTCTTGTGAGATGGACTGGAGCATTGTTAAAGGCATTGGTTCAGTGGGCAGGTGGTAGGATTGCCAGACAGAATGACTTAGGATCTCCTCTGTTGCTAGGGCTGAAACAGTGACGGTAATCAGACAGTAAAGGAGAAAGAGAATCATGCCTGTGTAACGTAGGAGTAGTCAGAGAAGAACTGAGAGTCTTTTTCAGAAAGATTTTCTCATCGTAAATGTAGGGGGTCTTTAGCAGTCAGGGTGGATGAAGCAGGGGGAGTTAGGGGGTTGGGTAGAGCATAAAAGATATTGTGGAGCTTCTGAGGATCTTGTGCAGAAGCTTCAAAGTTTTCCTCATGGAAAGCCTTAAAAGATTTCCTTGTCACCAGGTCTAAAACTCACAAATAAGGCTGGTGGTTGTTTATTTATGCATTCAAGAGTCTCCGAGCGCAGTGATAAAGCATGTGATTAGAAGTTAATCTTGAAATCTTTTCCAATCTTCAACTTTCCATTTTGGGTGAGTCTGTACCCATGATAGTCTCAGATTCCTGTTGTTGGCTCACTGGAGAGGAACGTGATGTGTTCTTCTCCTGTTGTAGCCCATTAACCTCAAGGTTTGATGTGCTGCGCATGTTGAGATGCTTTTCTGCTCACCATAGTTGTACAGAGGGATTACTTGAGTTCCTTTCTGGCAGCTCAGACCAGTCTGGTCACCTCATCTGGTCTCTGACATCAACTACATGTTTCAGCCTGCAGCTGCTCACAGGATGTTTCTTGTTTTAAAATATTCTGTGTAAACCATTATGTTTGAAATTCCCAGGAGACCCCTAGTTTAAAAAAATAGACCAGTCCATCTGACACCAATCAACCATGCCATAGTTAATTTCACAGAGATCACACCCTTTTTCACATTAACATTAACTGAAGCTCTGGACCTGCATGTGTGCTGCCACATGATTGGATGATTAGATAGTTCTATAAATAAGCTATAAAGTGACCAGTGAGTATATTAAACCATTGATGATACATATACATATAATATATTTAGAAACATTTCCTAAAATCTTAGTAATGTTAGATGTGCACTTTGCAGAATTAACAGATAACAAACCTCAAATAAGTAAAGAATTAAAACACAAGGCATTACCTTGACTCACTACTATGAGAAAGCACACAAAACCTTTTTCCTAAAGAAATTATTTGATTCAGTTTGCTATCTTCAGTAAGAAGAGTGTGAAATGAAAATTCTCAACTATCAACTTTAATCTAATTTAGGCTTTTGTGGTGTAATCTCTTTTTTTAATGATGTTTAAATGTTCTATCTGTCTCTTATCCCAACTGCACTGAAAGAGTTTGTTTATAGACACAATGTATTTGTGTGTTTTTTTTCTGAATATGTAAATGATCAATGTTTATAAACCATGTAACATTTACTCAAGATGTAAATAAGTTCTTATTTCTATTGTGTAAGGTATCAAGTGTGTATGAAATATTTAGATAAAACAAAGTGACTATGTTTTTTACGCTACTTTGCCAAACAAATAATGTTCAGACATATCTAATAAAATAGACAAACCAGGAAAATGTGTGTTTAATTCATTTTTCACCTGGACAGTTTTAATCTAATCAAATCATCTGTGTAAATAAATCTAACTGGGATATATAAGTGTTCACAGTAACATTATTATAGAAATATTACATAGCATTAACATGTGGTTATAGGAGTCATTTCATCGAAAGTGCAAATTGCAAAAGAACTCGAGCAGACACAACATCATGTGTATAATACATGAAAAATAAAGGCGTGTGAAAAATCATTTTGAACATATTCATCAAAAAAATCACATGTAAAATAAGTAAACTGCATGTCAAAAGGTGCATATGTTAAAATAAATAAATAATGTAAAAACACACATGATCATATAAGTAATCTTTTTTGGTAAAAATCATATAACTGTAAAAGAACTGTGTAAAAAAACACATTGTTTAGGAAGAATTTGCAAAAGACCATGTGATTTATTTGTATGGGAAATACTGTGGGAAATACTGTGGGAAATACTGTGGGAAATACTGTGGGAAATACTGTGCATACATAGTATGGTTTAATGGTTTATCACATTAGCGATTGCTTAGTCTATATATATGTAGTGTCTCTAGGCTGTGTATACACACACACACACACACACACACACTCACACACACACACACACACACTCACACACACACACACACACACACTCACACACACACACACACACACACACACACACTCACACACACACTCACACACACACACACACTCACTCACACACACACTCACACACACACACACTCACACACACACACACACACACACACACACACACACTCACACACACACACACACACACACACTCACTCACACACACACACACACTCACACACACACACACACACACACACACTCACTCACACTCACACACACACACACACACACACAGAATGTGAGTCATCACCTCAGACCAGCAGGTTTCTGGAGCGGATGTACTGTTTGGCACTCTGTGTGTTCAGGAACACACACACGCTTTCCTGCTGTTCGAACATGAAAATTCGGCATGGCTCAGTAGTGGTTTCCTGCTGGAGCTTCACTTTCTGGCTCTGATTCTTTACAAACCTGTTGTGTTCACTTCTGTCACACTGACCCAGGTGGACATATATAATCTTTACATTATATATCAATATAATTATAACATATCAATAAGTTTACATTTTCCCCACAATGCCACAATCTGGTATAAACCATGGCTGTCTACCAGGGAATAAGCTCAAATGATAGAGTGATTGCTTAGCATGCGAGAGGTCCCAGGGTCAATGCCTGCATTCTCGAATGCAAGAGTTGACTGTGGGTGTGCGCTTTAGGTAATACCCTGCCAGTTTCAGCCCAAAGGATGTTCATGTCTTTTGGGTGTTAGAACCTACCAGGGGCATATCTAGGATTTCAAAACATCAGGGGCTAATTAGGGAGAGAGGGTAAGCAAGAATAACACGTTTTGTAAGAGCATTTTTATGTAATATTGTTTAATAATAAACACAAATGAACACAAACAGTATGCAGCTTCAGAAAATTTCATCTTTTTTCTGACTCCACCCATCATTTCAGAGTCTTGCTCCTAAAAAAGGAGTTCGTTAAAGTCATTAAATTTTCTCTCTCACAGGTACGCTGTGGAATATTATCTCTGTTACAGCTTGTGTGTGAAGCAGTGCTGTTGTAACGGGTTAAAAAAAACGATCAGATGCGTAATGTAAACATTTACTATATGTTCACTAAAATCCTTCTGCCAATTATTTGTATTCCATTTCTGTTAATTTCGTGCAATTCACAAGGGGTTTTATTAACTTGTATTTTGACATTCCCCGCTGTGTAGTTGACGCTGGTTTGCGTTTCTCTTCAGTTCGTGCTATGAGCGCATGGGAGAGGTAAGCGGTTTGTGAGCTCTTCTTTAAAAGTTATCAAACTTGTGTAAATTGTAAAAATATGGTTATATGTCGGTATAATATGCATTATGAGGGGACATACAATGTTTTATTGTTGGTTTTATGTGTGGATTGCATAAGTCAAGAAATATATCGGGCATGTTAGATGCATTGGCGCATTTGGATGAACGCAGGCCTTCTAATATGTTTTATATTGGGTAGGAGGTGCACCAGATTAATGTCATGCCTGATGGTGATATGTATTCACAGAATCCATGAAAATAAACCTCTTCGAGTTCAGCAGAGTTGTCGGTCATCCAGTCCCTTATTTACACACAACGCAGAGTTATCAGCTATGACAGCGGTCAGACAGGACCGGTTACACCGTGTAGATCCTTTATTATTACTATTATTTTACAATAATCTATATTATACGTGCACCTATTATTTCATTCCTGATTTATGCTGCACTACTGTATGAATTATTCATTGTTTATTTTTTATTTTTTATAGCTTCTCTTATTGTTCTCTCATCTCTCATTCTCTCATCTGTCTTGCTGCTTGTATCTTGTCTACTTCATGCTCTTGGTGACTTTTCTATCCTATTTCTTTGAGGGTGGAATCATCAGAGAGTATCTCAGAGACTTGAGCAAAATGGTCAATCACCATACTAGTATTTATAGTGATGAGAATTCCTTTATCATCAGACAGAACAGCCGAATGATGGAGTCGGTTCTGGTCCATTGTTCCCCTAAACCACGTCTGTATTTTAACTTAAATACTGCATTAGTTGAATAATAGAAAGTCATGATGATGTTCAGACTGTAATGTCTTAGTGCTTTAACAGTTTATATTTTATTTAGATCTATCTTTAGGATTATTTAATTTAAGGTTTTTGTACATCTTGGGTATGGAATAATAATCAAATGGGTCCTATATGTCAGGGGTTTTCAGAATCAGAGACAGTGGGCTTCATTTTTGACACAACATACATTTGTTAGCGACTTTAATCAACTGTGAAACAGTTGTGAAACGTTTCTCCAGGACCTGGTGCTACAGAAACATACAACATAAAGTTCAAACACAAAAACGCAACAACACAGAGCTAGGAGAGAAGTTTGTCCTAGCCACATAAAATGCAGAGTGTGCAACTAGGTGCGAACAGAGCAAAGAAAAGACAGTGCAAAAAGTACAAAAAGACAACACAAAAAAAGGACACTTAGCACCAAAAAAGAAAAGGAACATGTGCCATGAAATGTAAAATGAAATAATGTACAACTTTGAGAAACTGTAGAAAAACCAGGTAACTAATAACCTATATGATTGTAACATTATATATATATATATATATACAGTATCTCACAAAAGTGAGTACACCCCTGACATTTCTGTAAATATTTTATTATATCTTTTCATGTGACAACACTGAAGAAATGCCCCTCTGCTCCAATGTACAGTAGTGAGTGTCCAGCCTGTATAACAGTGTAAATTTACTGTCCCCTCAAAATAACTCAACACACAGACATTAATGTCTAAACCGTTGGCAACAAAAGTGACTCCACCCCTAAGTGGAAATGTCCAAATTGGGCCCAAAGTGTCAATATTTTGTGGGGCCACCATTATTTTCCAGCACTGCCTTAACCCTCTTGGGCATGGAGTTCACCAGAGCTTCACAGGTTGCCACTGGAGTCCTCTTCCACTCCTCCATGATGACATCACAGAGCTGGTGGATGTTAGAGACCTTGTGCTCCCCCACCTTAGGCTTTAGGTCTGGAGACATGCTTGGCCAGTCCATCACCTTTACCCTCAGCTTCTTTAGCAGGGCAGTGGTGGTCTTGGAGGTGTGTTTGGGGTCGTTATCATGTTGGAATACTGCCCTGTGGCCCAGTCTCTGAAGGGAGGGGATCATGCTCTGCTTCAGTATGTCACAGTACATGTTGGCATTCATGGTTCCCTCAATGAACTGTAGCTCCCCAGTGCCGGCAGCACTCATGCAGGCCCAGACCATGACACTCCCACCACCATGCTTGACTGTAGGCAAGACACACTTGTCTTTGTACTCCTCACCTGGTTGCCCCCACACACGCTTGACACCATCTGAACCAAATAAGTTTATCTTGGTCTCATCGGACCACAGGACATGGTTCCAGTAATCTATGTCCTTAGTCTGATTATTTTCAGCAAACTGTATGCAGGCTTTCTTGTGCATCATCTTTAGTAGAGGCTTCCTTCTGGGACGACAGCCATGCAGACCAATTTGATGCAGCGTGTGGCGTATGGTCTGAGCACTGACCGGCTGACCCCCCACCCCTCTGACCGGCTGACCCCCCACCCCTCTGACATGCTGACCCCCCACCCCTTCAACCTCTGCAGCAATGCTGGCAGCACTCATATGTCTATTTCCCAAAGACGACCTCCGGATACGACACTGAGCACGTGCACTCAACTTCTTTGGTGGACCATGGTGAGGCCTGTTCTGAGTGGAACCTGTCCTGTAAAACCGCTGTATGGTCTTGCCCACCGTGCTGCAGCTCAGTTTCAGGGTCTTGGCAATCTTCTTATAGCCTAGGCCATCTTTATGTAGAGCAACAATTCTTTTTTTCAGATCGTCAGAGAGTTCTTTGCCATGAGGTGCCATGTTCAACTTCCAGTGACCAGTATGAGAGTGTGAGAGGGATAACACCAAATTTAACACACCTGCTCCCCATTCACACCTGAGACCTTGTAACACTAACGAGTCACATGACACCGGGGAGGGTAAATGGCTAATTGGGCTCAATTTGGACATTTCCACTTAGGGGTGTAGTCACTTTTGTTCCCAACGGTTTAGACATTAATGTCTGTGTTGAGTTATTTGGGGAGACAGCAAATTTACTCTGTTATACAGGCTGGACACTCACTACTTTAGCATTGGAGCAGAGGGTCATTTCTTCAGTGTTGTCACATGAAATATTAAAATATAAAATATTTACAAAAATGTGAGGGGTATACTCACTTTTGTCAGATACTGTATATATATATACATATACTGACATTATGCATGGTGCAAAAACATACAGTAGCAGCGGTTGAGGTAGTGTAACAGGTAAGAAACTGTTACACAGTCTGGTTGTGAGGCCCGAATGCTCCGGTACCTCTTTCCAGATGGCAGGAGGGTGAAGAGTGTGTGTGAGGGGTGTGTGGGGTGTGTAAGAGTGTGTGTGAGGGGTGTGTGGGGTGTGCAAGAGTGTGTGTGAGGGGTGTGTAAGAGTGAGTCTCACTGACTCGTCGTTCTTACTGATGAGACTGATGAGACCCACCACAGTTGTGTCATTGGCGAACTTAATGATATGGTTGGAGCTGTGCATCACTGCACAGTCGTGAGTCAGCAAAGTGAACAGCAGTGGACTGAGCCCTGAGGAGCTCCAGTGCTCAGTGTGGTGGTGCTGGAGATACTGTTCCCGATCCAGACTGACTGAGGTCTCCCAGTCAGGAAATCCTGGATTCAGTTGCAGAGAGAGGTGTTCAGGCCCAGGAGACTCAGCTTCTCAATCAGCTGCTGAGGAATGATTTTGTTGAATGCTGAATTTCTATGATTTCTATGAAAAGCATTTGTATGTATGAGTCCTTACAGTCCAGGTGTGTGAGGGATGGAGGGTTGTGGTGATGGCACCTGATCCTCTGGAGCAGTGGTGGTCTTCCTCTCTGTTACTTTCTTTTGTGCCTCAAACCGAGCATAGAAGTCATTCAGCGCGTATGTGAGGGAGGCGTCACTGTCACAGGCAGGTGAAGTTGTCCTGTAGTTGGTGATCACCTGGATGCCCTGCCACATGTGCCGGGAGTCTCTGCTGTCCTGGAAGTGGCCATGGATTCTCTGAGCGTGAGACACTTCGCCTCTCTGATGGCGTGAACTTTTGCAGTCATCCACGGCTTCTGGTTGGAGCGTGTGGTGATGGTCTTGGAGACAGTCACGTCATCGATGGACTTTCCGATGTAGCCGGTCACTGATGCCGTGTACTCCTCCAAGTTGTTAGAGTCACCGTTGTTTGCAGCCTCCCTAAACATGTCCCAGTCAGTGCACTCAAAACAGTCCTGAAGAGCAGAGATGGCTCCTGCTGGCCAGGCTTTAACCTGTTTAGAGCATCTGATGAGTGGTCTGTATGCTTTAATCAAGATAACAGAGATGTGGTCTGAGTAGCCGAGGTGGAGGCGGGGCTCCGCACGATACGCACCGGGAATGTTTGTATAAACAAGATCCAGCATGTTTGTCCCTCTTGTTGCAAAGTCCACATGCTGATGGAATTTAGGGAGCACTGTTCTGAGATTTGCATGGTTGAAATCTCTGGCGATAATGAACAGTCTGTCGGGGTGAGCATTCTGCAGGGTGCTAATAGCTCCATAGAGCTCTCCCAGAGCCTCCTTAGCATTAGCGCTGGGGGGAATGTACACTCTGACAATGAATACGGTGGTGAATTCCTATGGTAAATAAAATGGTCTGCATATAACAGTCACAAACTCCACTAGCGATGAATAGTAATTAGACACAAGCACAGAGTCCTTACACCATTCCGTGTTGATGTAAACACACACACCGCCACCATGAGTCTTACCGCACTGAGCCGCATTCCTGTTGGCACAAAACGCGGTGAGCCTGGCTAGCTGAATGGTAGCATCCGGAACTCTGTCGCTGAGCCACGTCTCCTTGAAAACAAAGACGCAGCAGTCCACAGAGGATCTGTCAATGTACAGTGGGAAATGGCCACTCTGCTAAAGTCAACAACCATCTCTTTCATTTTGCCAACTTTCAGAGACAAATTGTTGGCTTTACGTCAAGCTGTTACCTGTTGCACCTCCTCGTGAGTCAGCAGAGTGAACAGCAGTAGTCCAGGATCCAGTTGAAGAGGGAGGTGTTAAGGCAGAACAGGCTCAGCTTTTCAATTATGTGCTGAGGAATGATTGTATTGAATGCTGATCTGAAATTTATGAACAGCTTTCATACATATGTATCCTTATTGAACAGGTAGGTAATTGCCAGATGGAGGGTTGTGTTGACGGCACCATCCATGGAGCGGTTTGGACGATACACAAACTGCATGGAGTCCAGGCAGGCTGGTTGCTGTGTCTTGATATGCCTCATGATGAGCTTCTCAAAGCACTTCATCAAGATGGGTGTGAGTGTGACTGGACAATAGTCATTGAGGCAGTATACTCTAGACTTTTTTTGGCAAGGGGACAATGGTTGTTGTCTTGAAGCATGTAGGAACAATGTTGCTGCTCAGGGAAATGTTGAAGATGTCAGTGAAGACTAACCACTAACTATCCACTAACTGTTGTGCACATTCCCTGAGAACTTTACCTGGAATGTTATCTGGGCCAGCAGATGTCCATGAGTTAACTCTGACAGAGCACCTGGTCGTTGGGAGGAGTGATGGTCTTCCTTGTTGCCACATGGTTCTGTACCTTAAACTGAGCATAGAAGTCATTCAGCACATCTGGAAGGGAGGCATCTCTGTCACAGGAAGATAAAGTTGTCTTTCATGATTGCATGATTGTAGTTCAGTGAAGTATCTCCACTGCCTTGGAAGTGGTCTTTTTTGGGTGTGTGCGTGTTTCACCTCTCTGATAGCTTGGAGACAGTTTGGCCCTTGCTGTTTTTAAGGCCATCTTGTCCCCCTGCTCTGAGAGCATAGTCTCTAGACTTCAGCAGCACACGCACCTTTGTGGTCAGCCACAACTTCTGGTTGGAGCATGTGGTGGTCTTGGAGATGGACACGTCATCACTGGACTTACCAGTGTAGCTGGTCAGTGATGCCGTGTACTCCTCTAAGTAGTTGGAGTCACTGGAGTTGTTGGTTGCAGCCTCCCTGAACATATACTACTCACAAAAAATTAAGAATATTCGGCTTTCGGGTCAAATTTCAGGATGCACCTAAAATGCACTATAACCTTTCCAGGTGAATTTAATTTGACCTTCTCTACACTTTTGAATGCACATGTCCATCTGTTCAGTGTTTCAGTACTTTTTGCATAACTTGCTGTTCTCTAACAAGGTGCTTAATGGCAAAATTCACAACTGGTGTTTGATCCATGAATCCACCAATAAATTTTCTGGTTCAATTAGAATTGGTATTTAAACAGTCCTCTTCATCATGCTGTTCACATTTTGACATCATGAGACCAAGACCACACCTAACAATTGATCAACAGAACCTCACCATTGTGAGGCTTCAAACAGGATGTTCTCAGAGGGAAGTGGCCACTGAGCTTAGAGTGTCACAGAGTGTCATCAGCAGGTTGCGACAGAGATATCACCTAAGTGTCACGTCAGACCATTGGAAACCATTTACATCAGCGTGGTCTGCATGCTAGACAACCTGCAAGGGTACCTGACCACACCACCAGGCACAGGCGTCGGGCCAGGGAGCATTTATGCTGGACGAGGGACCGGTGGGACTCAGTGCTGTTCTCTGATGAAAGTTGAATCACTTTGTGCAGAAACGATGGCCGCCAACAACGTTGGAGATGTCAAGGAGAGCGCTATGCATCAGCCACTGTTGTGGTGGTGTTACAGTCTGGGCAGGTGTGTCCACTCAATACAGAAATGCCCTACATCTTGTGAATGGTACAGTGACAAGCCAATACTACCTGAATAACATCATTAATCCAGTCATTGTGCCCCTGCATGAACAACACAGGCCTAATTTCATCTTCATGGACGACAATGCTCCAGCTCATCGAGGAGCATCATTAGGGAACGGCTGCTGGAGGCTGGGGTACCTCAAATGGAGTGGCCTGCACTTTCTCCAGACCTGAATCCCATAGAAAACCTCTGGGATCAGCCGAGTGGCCGTGTAGAGGCTCGTAACCCTGCACCCCAGAACCTCAATGACCTGAGGGCCGCCCTTCAAGAAGAGTGGAATGCCATGCCTCGTGTTGACTCATTGACTCGTGAACAGCATGAGACGTCATTGTCTAGCTGTAATTGATGGTCAAGGGCACATGACAAATTATTGAGACATTGACATTTTTTATTATATTATTTTTTGTATATCCACCACTGTTGTTGGCTTTTGTTTCAATAAATTGTTTGAGATGAGGAAATCATAAATGCCAAAAATCATCAAAATCAGCGGATAAAATCATGGCACAGGAACGGACATTTACACACAGTCATTATAGGGGAAGTTTCTAGCTAGTGGATATTTAAAAAAAAAAAAAAAACTGTTTTTCTTTTATTTAATTTTGGTAACGCTTTATAATAACTGCACACTATTAAGCATTAGTTAAGCATGAGTACATACTTTATTAATCATTTACAAAGCATTCCTTCTATATTAATACTCATTAGCAAGCAGTTTATTAATGTCATTATAAATGCTTTATTCATGATCAAAAAGCGTATATATATAATGTGCTTGATAATAGCATTTACATACTTTATTAATTATCAATTTATATTTTTACAATAAATATTAAATTACATATAATCCATTTATTAAGGGGATGTCAGTGGTTTATAAGATCATTTGAAAAGTGTAAGTAAATGATTAATAACCAATGTAAATGTACATTTATACATTAGATGTACTGTTAATGAGTGTTAATAAATGCTTTATAAACATGTATTCTAAATATAAATCATGATTAATTCAGGTACATAAAAACCATTTACTAGTTGTTAGTTAACTATTTTTCTGAGCTCATCTAAAGCGAGGACTATCTATGCCTTATAAAGCAGTTACAAAGGAGATTTAAAGGCTCAGTTATTTTCTCAACAGAAAAAGGAAACAAACACAGCAAAGAGTGATACAGTACATAGAAATATTTATTTCAAGATGCACAAAATAAGCAAGAAAATGAGCACAAAAAAAACAAATTTGCAAATTCTACATTTCAAACTGAAGACTCACAATTAGCAGAGATATACAATATATGACATTTACATTTGACACTATCAAGACAAAATAAATTAAGTTTATCTTTCCCATAGAACGACATCAATTCCTGCCATCCCAGTGCTCTTACAGTGGTAATAGTGACTGAATGACTACTTGTACTTTTTTGAAATGTCATGAATCAGTCTGCCAAATGCACCACCATGGTGTTTCTTTGCTAGTCATTCATTCCACTCAATAACTGTAAGGTGGTCAGATAGCAAACTCTCGGTCTGATTTCCCCTAAGCCTCCAAATCTGCTCCTTGTAGGCTCTCCATGCCCTTTCATTATGCTGGGTATGGGCACCAGTGTGGGGATCTACATACCACCTGCTGTGGTTGACAGTGTGATGGTTCTACCCTAGTGCAGGGAGTATGCGATATGCACGCCACTCGTCACTGATAATTGATGACCCGGGTATCATATGATGGGCAATCAAGGGGACAAGATGCCTTCTAGATCTTCTCTCTAGAAGATGTAGAATAGGTTTTCCAGATCTTCGCTGTGGATGATGCATCACACCTAGCATCCCAAAGACCCACTTCTTTCTTTTCCACCCACCAGCCATTCTTCCTCTACCATACTGATCGAAAACCAACACAACAAACACAGCCACAACAAGATAGATCATAATAACTGTAACTTTGGTACAGTTTAGTGCAAAAGTTTGCATCCCATTTTTGATTTGAGATTTTGTTTTCATCATCATGATATTTACTGCACAGTAAGCACCTATGTTTCTTCATCAGAAATTAATTAAAGTTGATTTTTAATTAATTTGTCAATGCCAACATTTGCACTTTTGTAGTTTTCATTATTTTATCATAACTTATCATTTATACAATCCTTGACCATTTTTGTTACTTCTGGTACATTTTTACTGGCTTAATATGCAATAAAATTTATGTTAGGATTAGGGTGAAGTTTACATCCCCTCACATTAAATTAACAGAGTACTATAATTAACATTCATTAACATAAATTTAAGATGTTAAACTAAATTTGACATTTATTTAAAGTTGATATTGCTGTAACATACCTTTCTTTTGTGCCGAAAATGGCTTTCATCTATCACAACAAACTCCCTTCTTCCACCAATCTGCTGACCTGTACGCCTTCTCATCTTTTCCACTGCTGTGACACAGATTTCTCTTTTTTTCTTTGTCATAGTTGCTGAACTGCCTGCAATGCTGTCATCCATCATGTCGCTCTGCCGTAACCGTAGACCCTGTGAAAACCTTTAAAAGCAAATAAAACACGTAATGTTTATGTACGCCTTTATGTAAAATAATTGACACTATATGCCTTATTTATTTAAAATATTCAAAGTGCATATTTTATGCACATTACAAAGAGAACAGCAACAAAGTGACTTTATGATATACATGTTTATGTTCCTACTGTCATTACTTGCCTACCTGTACATGAACTGAATCCACTTACTGAAGGAGACCTTTGATGCACTGAAGATTGCTTTGTACCTGACAGAAATTTGTTTTGCCCTTCCATCATGTGTTGTCGACAAATCCTATTAAAATAAAGAGGCTTCATGCAATGGTATGATTATGCTGTAATGTCCACCAACATGATCACTTATTGCAAATTAGTGTACTTAATTTATTATATATTTCTTACCAAGCATATTGATCTCCACTGTTCGTTCTTTTCTTCATATGCCCGGTGGCATATTGTGCATTTAATTTTTTTTAGCAGTTTTATTTTCTGAAGACACTTAATCAACTTCAGGGTATTCTTCATTGAGCTGCGCTGATTAATAAGCTTCTTTAGCCGAGTTAATCTGCTCATTTTTTCTTCTTTATTTTAATTTTAATAAAATATTTGCTTTAGACGAAAGTTATTTTAAGGTAATGTCCAGCTAGTTTGTGATCTCATGGGCTGGAGATTTCATGCTCCATCTATCCTGCGTAATCAATGTGGACACAGAAAAACTTGTGCTTTCAAACTTTATCAATGGAAGGAAGAAATGATAAAGCATTGCATTTAGGACATGGAGACCTCTGACCAAAATCGAGAGGGCATGTGGACCAGGGCCAAAAGGAATACCTGTGTGGAGATGGACACATTGGATATTAAATGTCAATCAGCGGCACTAGTGGTGAGTATCTTTCTTGGTTTACAGGCACGCGTTATGAATGATGGCTAGCAAGCTAGCGGCTTGCTACAGGTCTTGATGCGGGGGACACACAGGGGGGTGGGAGCGCTGTGACCCGCTGCACTGTATACATCCTCAGGCTGGCAGAAACCTAGCTGTCAACAGGAGACTTTTTTTTCTCTTTGTGTAATATACAGGGGCAGGGCGGGATGACAGTTTGTTAGACAACAGTAAAGTTAAAAGAATATTCTAAATCCATTGAATAATTTCTACAATTACTTTCAATCAGGTGTGTCCATGGCCCCCAGCTGGCAGACAAAAGAAAATCCCATGAGTTGGAGATGTGTAAGTTCACAGTAGAGTGGCAAAAGGAGAAGATTGATGAGCTGACCAAAGAGAGAGACTATCTAAAAGAGCAGCTGGCATCAGGCAAGTCTCCTTACAGACAAAATGTATTGAAATTATAGTACAGTGAACTTATGTTAGTTTAACTTTGTATTCCTATGTGCCATGTGCCACTAGCTGTGGGTCTTATGCATGTATTTGTATCTATTTAAAAGCTCTTAAAAGAGGGGACACAGGGTCCGTCCAGGCAACTCCGTTGTCTTCAGATTCCTTTAGTGACAGCTGAGATGAATCATCCTCTGATACTATGTCTGACTCTTCCTCTAAGACATCCTCATCAGAGGGGAACAGAAAGAAGAAGAGGACAAAAAGGAAGGGAAAAGGGAAAAAGTATGGGAGGAAGTCAAAGAATATTGAAGCAAAGACACGTAAGAGAGGTTAGAATGCTAATTTTAAGCATTACATAATAGCTTTATAAGCTTCCAAGTACTTCACAGTAGAGGTTACAGGAAACTATATAAACTATCCTGATGAGAAATATTTTTTGGTTAGATAAACCAATAAATCAGCACAACTCTGTATAATAGGAACCTTATTCATGGGCTTAATTTAAGCATTTTATTTTAGGTGTAGGTGTAACTGGGGTGGTCTGCTCTTTTTCTAAACTGATGTTTGTGGAATGTATCATACTATAGATTGAAACAATGTAAGTCAATGGTGGGTGTGGGAATAATAAAAGCAAATACTAACACTAATTCTATTTTCTCTGAATTACAGCTCAAAACCCACAGCAGGTGGTGATCCGATACAAAAAAATTCTTCACCACTTCAGTAGAAGAGGGACCATGTTAGCTGCTTTCAAGCATGTTGGGGTGGACTGGAACACAGTGGTAGTAAGTGCTCCAATCGCAGAGCTGTTCTTCGATGCACCTGTCAAGTATCAGGAACTGCTTATAAAAGAGGTTTATTTTTAAATGTAAAGTTGTACAGTTCCATTTTGTGCATCTTGAAATAAATATTTCTATGTACTGTATCACTCTTTGCTGTGTTTGTTTCCTTTTTCTGTTGAGAAAATAACTGAGCCTTTAAATCTCCTTTGTAACTGCTTTATAAGGCATAGATAGTCCTCGCTTTAGATGAGCTCACAAAAATAGTTAACTAACAACTAGTAAATGGTTTTTATGTACCTGAATTAATCATGATTTATATTTAGAATACGTGTTTATAAAGCATTTATTAACACTCATTAACAGTACATCTAATGTATAAATGTACATTTACATTGGTTATTAATCATTTACTTACACTTTTCAAATGATCTTATAAACCACTGACATCCCCTTAATAAATGGATTATATGTAATTTAATATTTATTGTAAAAATGATTATTAATAAAGTATGTAAATGCTATTATCAAGCACATTATATATATATGCTTTTTGATCATGAATAAAGCATTTATAATGACATTAATAAACTGCTTGCTAATGAATATTAATATAGAAGGAATGCTTTGTAAATGATTAATAAAGTATGTACTCATGCTTAACTAATGCTTAATAGTGTGCAGTTATTATAAAGCGTTACCTTAATTTTTACTCACTTTGAATCCGTGTATACGCGAGCACAGCATCTGGTGGCGTGCGCACGCCTACTCCCGCTCTACGTCTCATTTTATGGAGCCGAATCTTTCGAACAAATGAGTTTGAATGAGTTCATGATTTGACTCTTTTGATTCACCGCCATAAAGAGAGCGGTTGATTTTGACGTGATGCATTTTATAGTGATTATTACTGTTGGTGTTATTATTATTATTATTGTTGTTGTTGTTGTTGTTATTATTATTATTATGCATTGTTCTATATGACTCAATAGGAGCTTTGGTTTATTTCTAACAGATCATGTCGGTCAGGTCTTTATTCACAGCTCAGTGTACTGTATAAAAAGATTTACATTTACATTTCATCTTGCATGACCTCTTAAATGCCCTACTTTCATGATATTGTCATGAAATATGACATATATAACATGAGATATAATATCACTGAAGCATGAACTTTTAACATTTTCCATAAATTTCACCCAAAAGCCAAATATCCTTAACTTTTTGTGAGTAGTGTATATGCCAGTAAATGCACTCCAAACAGTTCTGAAGAGCAGAGGTGGCTCCTGCTGGTCAGGTTTTTACCTGTTTCAGAGCCGGTTTGTCCTGATGTCAAAATTTGTCATTTTTTAACTCCTGTGTACTTATATATTATTATATACTAAAGCATATAATACTATATATTAGAAATATTGTCTTTTTTTCTTTTTTCTTTTTTTTTTTTTTACAAAATAATGAGTTTTACTGTGTTGATGTTATTGTATTTTTATTCTGTTTTATTCTTTGATTTATTAGAAATACTAATCAGCTTTATGCACCATAACAATAGATATAAGCAATAATTTATTATAACATAGTAACAAAGTATATAAATCTATAAACAACAAAAAAACCCTCTCAATATTTATATTAAATATAAATATTAAAGCACACACCTAACTATGCAATAACATTCCAAAATGTATTAATAATGATCATACAAAGAAGACATTCAAATACAAGATATTAAAACATTTTATTTACCACGTGAATTTACCACTGCTTTCATTTTCAGAGTGTACATTCCCCCCAGCACTAATGCTAAGAAGGCTCTATGTCAACTCTGCGGGGCTATTAGCAATCTGCAGAATGTTCACCCCGACATACTGTTTATTATCACCGGACATTTCAATCATGCAAATCAGAGAACAGTGCTCCCTAAATTCCAACAGCATGTGGACTTTGCAACGAGGGGCACGAACACACTGGATCTTGTTTACACAAACATTTTCAGCTCATATTGTGCAGAGCCCCGCCCCCATCTTGGCTACTCAGACCACATCTCTGTTATGTTGATTCCAGCATACAGACCACTTGTCAGAAGCTTTAAAAGCTTTCAGAAGCTTTCTGAAACAGGTTAAAACTTGGCCAGCAGGAGCCGTCTCTGCTCTTCAGGACTGTTTTGCGTGCACTGACTGGGACATGTTTAGGGAGGCTGCAACCAACAGCGAAACCACTGACTTGGAGGAATACACGGCATCAGTGACCGGCTACATCGGCAAGTGCATCGATGATGTGACCGTCTCCAAGACCATCATCACACGCTCCAACCAGAGCACCAAATTGGTGTACATCTGGTGGAGAGCTTCACCTGGTCATTGAACACCAGCTCCATCAGCAACACACACACACACACTCACCTGTGTGAAATAAATGTTAACTACTTGTTTGCACTACTGCCGTTATAATTTCCAACCACTGCTATAATGTATCATTATTTTTTCACTACTTTAACTGTTGCTATTTTTTTGCACAATCTACATCGTCATGCTGCTATGTATATTTTTACAAACATATATGTAATTAGACACCTGGTTTTTACAGATTCTCAAGTTTCCACTTCACATTTCAGTTTGTTTCATTGCACGGGGTTTTTTTTTCGGCACTATGTGTCCTGTCTTGTGTTGTTTTTTGTACTTCCTGTTTTTGCACTGTCTTGTCTTTGCACTGGTTGCACCTGGTTGCACACGTTGCACTTCATGTAGCTAGGACAAACTATATGTTGTATGTTGTCTATGTAGCACCAGGTCCTGGAGAAACGTTGTTTCATTTCACTGTGTACTGTGTCATGAAATTACAATAAAAGCTTCTTGACTTGACTTGTCTTGAATTGATTTAATCCTGTGCATGGGTCTGAGTTCAGGAACATGCAACTTCGTGCAACCATCTGATGTTTGCAAAACCACAAACTGCAGGTGGAGGGAAACTGAGAGCTTGAATTCTCCTCCACTGCACAGTTTCACACATAACACACACAGACAGCTAAACATTTCACCCAAGATTAACAGCATAGCACTGACAAGTATAAATACAGTAAAGACATGAGCTTTCAAAGTCTCAGTTTATTTCAAATGATTTAAAATACATCAATAAAATTAAATCATTTCAGATTTAAAATTCTACATTTAAACAGACTTTTATGATTTTAATTTCCTCCTGTGGTTTATTTGTTTGTTGAAGCCCTGAACTGAAAGCTGTGGAGGAAAAAGTGTTATGTAGTTATTTAAATTTAATACCACATTATGTTTAATTTGACTCTTTATTTCAGCAAAGTAGGTCATTATTTTAACTCAAAATCAACTTTCATTTCATTTTATAACTTATGTAAAATATCTATCAGTATAAGATATTCTACCAATATTTCCAGTTTTCACATTATTTTGATTTAATTTACATGGTGAGAATAACCTCATAAGACTTTAATAAACTTTTCACAATGAACTGTTCAGTGCTTCTGTAAAAACAAACTTTCACAAAGAATATGAATCTTTTAATCTGAAATATGTCATGAATGAACTGGAATAAAACAATCTCAGCTCTAACTGATCTGATTCACTCTTACAGAGCACTGAAGTGGCAGGATCTTTAGAGGAGATTCTTTAGATGCAGCACTTAGATATGGCAGTAATTTCTCAGTAAATGTGTGTGTGAAAGTGTGTAAGTGTGTGTTAGTGAGAGGGTCAGAGAATGACAGCTTTCCTCTGTCCCAGTCCAGTTTCACTCTGATCCTCTGGAGTTTCTGTTCTACTGAGAGGTGAGAGGATTTCTGTGGTGTAGAACGTGCTTTATATTTACCATCATAATACCACACACGCCAGATTCCACTTCTGGAGGATATCTCCCCCTTCCTTTTAGCAGATTCTGTCATCACACCCACAGTCCACAGTGCACAGTCCCCAACTTCAACATCCCAGCAGTGTGTCCCTGAGTTAAAGCCCTCAGAGCCCAGGATACACCAATATTTATCAAATCTCTCTGGATTATCAGGAAGTTTCTGTTTCCCATCACTGAGTCTCACACTGGTCAGATCATCAGATACAATGAGTACAGGATGAACAGTGTTGGGGTCCAGAGTTACAGGTGCTGAAAACACACACACACACACACACACACGATGGAGCTAAGCTAACTTCAACAGATACTTTTGCAGATACCAAGAAATGATAACTGTAATTACAAAATTAACAACTTGCCTTATGCAGTTTTCGGAGTGTGTTTAAATTAGAGATGTGACCAATCATTATAACAATTCTAATTCTATGATAAAAAATTTCTAAGCCGCTGAAACTCTTCATGTTTTCATTAGTCCCTCTGCCCGTGCTTCAAACACTGAACACTCTGACAGCAACAGAAGCCCTTCATAATGAAAGTTCCCTCATATCACATAAGTTCAGAATGAACATAATAATAATAATAATAATAATAATAATAATAATAATAATAATAATAATAATAATAATAATAATGGCACTAGGATCAATTTAGTTCTACTTCACCAAAGCAGAAAAACAGTGGGCAAAATAACTAAACAAAATATTAATGGAAAGAAAAAGAAAGAAAGAAAGAAAGAAAGAAAGAAAGAAAGAAAGAAAGAAAGAAAGAAAGAAAGAAAGAAAGAAAGAAATACTCTTACTGTATTGGACAGTGTCCTGCATCTTCTCCCAGACTCTGAACTTCAGGTTGGCCAGATGTTTTGCCACATGGATCAGTGCTCCTGAAAGCTCCTCTGGATGCTGCAGTGTGCACTGGGCTCTGCACAAACATTCAGGAGTCAGTGTTGCTGTGGCTTTGGATTCAGAAACACAGAGAACCAGAGAGACAGGAACCACATCACTCACCTTTTCACTGTGGTCTTGTAGTTCTGGAAAACAACAAAGCAAATATCAGTGGATATGATTTACATTTTTATACTGCTGAAATGTGACGTTTCTGATGATGGAAAGAAGTTTGACTTTCTCACAGTATAAATACTGACTAAATGATCCTCACTTGTAAGAACAGGACGTCTTCAGCTCTCATCTCCTCTTCTATGGCTCTGATTGTGTCTGAAAGAGATGATATGTCTCTGCTCAGCTTCTCAATCTTCTCCTTCATCATCTGACTCTTCTGCTCCTCTTCCTCTCTCAGTGCAGTGATCCTGACTGCCTCTTCATCTCGTAGAAATTGGTGAAGCTTCTCAAACTGCTCCTTAATCTGATGCTCTGTGTGTTGGGCCTGAATCTGCAGTGAAGAGGAAATCAAATGAAATAGAACTGATTTTACAATGATGGAGAATAGAATTCTATCAAAACCATGTTATTGATTGTAACCTTTATATGTTCTGCAGTCTGACTCCAGTTCAGTTTACAGTCTTTAAAGATCTTCAGTTTCTCTTGTAGGGGCTTCAGTGCAGTTTTGATCTCCTCCTGAAACAAATCAACACACTGCATGGAGACTCTATGTTTCAGCTCTTATTGTACACATCTTATTGTACTCAGATCACTGTTTATTAAGAGGATTTAACTCTACATTGTGTAATGTGAGTTTGTGACAGTATCAGATACAGTATATTCTCCTTTTTAATCACTCAGAGAAGCTTTTAAAATGCACCAAGTGCAGAAGACCTGTATGTTCATACAGGTGACACTTAAAGTGGTAAAAATCAAAGTATCATGGTATTGCAAAATCACACCTTTGGTAGTTATATCAATAAAGTGATCAAAAAGCAACTGTAATATTAAACCTACAGATATTGTGAAGTAAAAAATAAACATATTTCTTACCTTACAGTCTGTTATTGCCTCATCAATGGGGCAGAATGTGTGGTTGGTGTGTTTTCTTGAGTCCCGACACACCAAACACACCAGTTGTTGATCGTCCAGACAGAAGAGTGTGAGTTTCTTACTGTGCAGACTGCAGACTGTTTCAGACCCTGATGAAGAGCTCTGTTTTCTCTCCTGTAAGAAAGTCTCACACAGGTTCTTTAAGGCCAGATTTATGGGGGGGGGTTCTGAAGATGACTTCCTCCTACATACAGGACATTCTCTGGATCCTTTGGTGTCCCAGAATTTCAGCAAACACACTTTACACACACTGTGACTGCAGTGCAGTAAAACTGGATACTTGAAGATTTCACAGCAGACAGGACAGGACAAATCCTCCTCTGAAAACTTGGAAGACATTTTATTTCACTGCTGCTATAAATTCAGAATTTCAGTTTCACTTTGATAAAAATTATACACACGCTGATTTTAGCATTGTTTAGGTCCAGTTAGTTATCACTTGCTTATATAGAGTTGAAAATGAGACACAGATTTCTCCATAAACTGAGAATAAAACTAATCTCACCAGAGTAGAACACTGCAGGCTGTTTATGAAGGACTTCAGTCGTCTCAGACTCGACACTTCCTTAACAGGAGGAGTTTAAAAAAAAGCATCTTTACAACAAAAGGGAACAATATTAATGAAAAACTCATATTGACGTTAAATGATACTTGTTACCAAAAATTTGCCAAAATAGCAGTTTTATTTATTTATTTATTTTCGAATAAAAACTTCAGTTGAGGCATGTGAATCCTGAATGGCTGATAGTTGTGCAAGTGTTTTGAGCTTCTACTTGAAGGATGTGCATTTGCTTAAAAGTCACTGCTACTTTAACATAAAATCTATCAGTTGTGTGTCTGTCTTTACTATCATTAAATAGATGTACAATAACAGTTAATGATATTTAAATGATCTTATATAACTGGACAATTTCAGCTTAAAATAGTCAAAAACTGCATTTAGCTGTAATACCCCACAGTCCACAGGGTGTCGCTAATACCCACTGTCTCTACAGGTTACCATAAAGAGAAACCTGGTAAAGAATAGAACCCGTCTGGCCTGTCAGGGGTTTAAACAATTATTATTCTTTATATATTCCAATTTTTTTTGTGGTGCTTGATCACTTGAAAGGGGTGCTGAGCCCCCTCAAGCCAATGTCGCCACTCCTTGGGAGCCTCCTTTAAGAACCACAATTCTCGATTTCCCATATTATAATTTGACTCTGACAGGGTTAGTTTATGGGAGAAATCGGCACAAGGGAACAATTTCCTTGGGTCCCTGTAGCGTTGTGATAATCCACTTCTACCACAAATGGCATACTCGGCTCCAGATGTTTAAGTATGGCTGCTGTCCTGTTACTGACCTTTTAGTTATTGAAGGCTACCTGGGCTGACTCATTCTAGCTCAGTCTTTTGGGTTTCCCTCGTAAAAGGGAGGTTAGGTTTGCTATGAGGCTATAGTTCCGGATAAACCTTTGGTAGAAATTGGGTTCCGGCCAGTTGGTCACAGCTCTGACTTTAGCCGAGTCCATTTGTATTTCTACCTGTGAAATGATGTACCCTAGCAAAGTCACAGTAGTTCTATGGAATTCACACTTTTCCAGTTTTACGTAGTTAATGCTGGAGTAGGTGAGTTTGTACCGTACATACATGAATATAAGATAAGATAAGATAAGATAAGATAAGATAAGATAAGATAAGATAAGATAAGATAAGATAAGATAAGATAAGATAAGATAAACCTTTATTCATCCCACTGTAGAGAAATTTCCACATTACAGCAGCAGCACAGTAGAAAAAATGTGCAAATATGAAACAGAAAAATAAGGACTCTATATAAATACAGAAGAAAAAATAGGAATAACAGTAATTTCACAAAAAACACACTAACAACACAAACAATTGCACTTGGATATTGCACATCTTAAATTGTTGTTATTGCACTCTTGTATTGCACAGGATTATAATTATTGTAATTCACAGTTGAGAATATCACAAAACAGTGTGTATTATGATGACCAGTTATTTCACAGTTAGAACACACCACCAATATGAACAGTGTGTATTATTGTTTATTATGGCAACCAGTTCACTGAGAGCAGCTCTGATTGTAAAGTCTAATAGCAGTAGGGAGAAAAGACCTCCTGTATCGATCCTTCAGACATTTAGAATGTAACAGTCTGAAGGAGCTGCTCAGAGATGTAACTTTGTCAAACGGGGGGTGAGAGTCATTCTCCAGCAAGGATTGTAGCTTAGTTACCATCCTCCTTTCACCCACCTCCTGTATTGTGTCCAGGGGCATCCCCAGAACTGAGCTGGCCTTCCTGATTAACTTGTCCAGTCTCTTCCTGTCCGCCATAGAGATGCTGCTACACCAGCAGACCACTCCATAGAAGATGGCTGAGGCCACCACAGAGTCAAAAAAGGTCTTCAGTAGTGCTCCCTGCATTCCAAAAAACCTTAGTCTCCTCAGCAAAAAGAGTCTGCTCTGTCCTTTCTTGAAGATAGTGTCTGTGTTATCTGTCCAGTTCAGTTTGTTGTTCAGATGAACACCCAGGTATTTGTAGGAATCCACTCTCTCAATGTCCTTTCCCTGAATGTTCACTGATGGTAGTGAAGGGTGTTTGTGCCTGCGGAAATCCACCACCAACTCTTTATTTTTTTCTGTTTTTATCTGGAGGCAGTTCCATTGGCACCAGTCCACAAAGTCCTGGATCAGTTCTCTGTATTCCCTGTCATCATCATCTGAGATGAGGCCGACGATGGCAGAGTCATCAGAGAACTTCTGTGGGTGACAGGACGCTGAGCTGAACATGAAGTCTGCCATGTAGACAGTGAAGAGGAATGGGGCCAGGACCGTTCCCTGTGGGGCTCTCGTGTTGCAGACAGCCATATCAGATGTACATTCACGAGCCCTCACGTACTGTGGTCGGTTTGTGAGGAAGTCCAGTATCCAGGTAGACAGACGATGGTCCACAGTACATGAGGGTACCACAGGTACCACGCATGATGTCTTCCACAGCTGTGGCACCTTCCCCAGCTTCAGGCTCAGACCAAACATGTACAACAATACAACAATATGCCGCACAGCTGATCTGCACAGGTCTTAAGGAGCCTGGAGCTGATGCTGTCTGGGCCCGCAGCCTTCCTCGCTCTAATCCTCCTTAGCTCCTTCCTCACCTGGTCTTCTGTGATGGGCAGTATGTAGTGGGGAGGGTGGGGGCTTGGTGGAGTCGGTAGGGGGGATGTGTTGTGGAGAGCCAGCACCTTTGATCTGAAGCTAGGACTGTTAAATATAAGATCTGGTTTAAACATGGATTAAACATGGATTAAAAAAAATGAGTACGTAGCATTAAATGAAGCTTGTCCGCCTGGCTATAGCTATATACATCAACTGCGTCTAACAGGCAGGGGAGGAGGTGTCACAGTTATTCATGATAATAAGCTAAGCGCCACACAAAAACCCAGACATCACTTCAACACATTCGAAGTTCTTTATACTAACATAACGTATGCAAGTACTAATAATAAGTTCACAGAGTCAATTCCACTAATTGTTATTTACAGACCCCCAGGGCCATACTCTGAATTCCTCAGTGAATCTGGAGATTTTACTTCAAACCTTGTTGTTTCTTTAGACAAAGCATTAATAGTAGGAGACTTCAACATTCATTTTGATAAGCCAGAAGACCCTCTGAGAACAGCAGGTGTGTCCATCTTAGATTCATTAGGTGTTAATCAAAATGTAATAGGACCCACTCATAATGGAGGTCACACTCTGGATCTCATTTTTACATTCGGATTAAATATAGAAAACAGAGTCACTCTTCCACAGTCGGAAGCTCTCAGATCATTATCTAGTTTCATTTAGAATGCGTCTTAGTCACGAGATGCGCAACTTGCCGCATTACCGTATGAAGCGTATATTTATGTCTGCTACTGCAGAGAGATTTACCGATAGTCTCCCAGAATTATCACACATGATTGGTTCACCTTCTGACCCTACAGAACTTGACCAGGTGACTGATTACTTGGAGTCATTATTTAGGAACACCCTAGACACTGTAGCTCCACTTAAATGGAAAATAATTAAAGAGAAGAAACTAGCACCCTGGTACAACGACCACACACGAGCTTTAAAACTATCAGCTAGGAAACTAGAGCGTAAATGGCGTCAAACTAAATTAGCAGTATTCCAGATTGCATGGAAGGAAAGCCTTCTGAGATACAAAAATTCTCTTAGTGCTGCTAGATCAGCGTATCTCTCTGCCCTAATCGAAGATAACAAAAACAACCCAAAATTTTTATTTAGCACTGTATCAAAACTAACCAGGAATAAAACCACTGTAGAAAAGTGCACACCATCTACATTTAGCAGCAATGACTTCATGATTTTTTTCAATGAAACATCAGGCAAAAAATTCAGACTATTAATTTAAAACCATATTATTTGATAGATAATCCTTTAGATAATATAACTATTTCTGATCAGAGCTTAGAGTGCTTCACTCCACTTCAAGAGCCTGATCTAATTTCACTAATTTCTTCTTCATAATCTTCTACCTGCATCCTAGATCCTTTACCAACATCTTTCCTTAAACAGATATTACCAGTAGCTACTGAACCCCTTCTAAAAGTAATTAATTCTTCTCTAAGCACTGGCTATGTGCCTAAATCTTTTAAGCTAGCAGTTATCAAACCCTTGATTAAAAAACCGGACCTCGACCCCGGTCAGCTGTCTAACTATAGACCGATATCAAACCTGCCCTTTATCTCCAAGATCCTAGAAAAGGCTGTAGCACAGCAGTTATGTTCAGACCTGCATAGAAATAACATTTATGAAATGTATCAGTCAGGATTTAGGCCTCATCATAGCACAGAGACAGCACTGGTTAAAGTGGTCAATGACCTGTTACTGGCTTCTGATCAGGGTTGTGTCTCCTTACTGGTGTTACTGGATCTTAGTGCAGCTTTTGACACCATTGACCACACTGTTCTACTTGATAGACTAGAACATGTTGTTGGTGTTAAAGGAACAGCCCTCTCCTGGCTCAGGTCTTATTTGACTGACCGTTATCAGTTTGTAGATCTAGATGGTGACTTCTCCATGCATACCAAGGTTATGTTCGGTGTTCCACAAGGTTCTGTCTTAGGCCCACTGCTTTTCTCCCTATATATGTTACCCCTTGGTGCAATTATTCGTAAACATGGTATTAGCTTCCACTGTTATGCAGATGACACACAGCTATATGTCTCAGCTAAATCAGATGAGAGACACCAGCTTATTAAGACAGAAGAATGTGTAAAGGACATTAGACACTGGATGGCCACTAACTTCCTCCTGCTTAATTTGGACAAGACAGAGGTGCTTGTACTAGGACCACAGGCAGTTATAAGTGAGCTTTCTGATTACAGAGTAACGGTGGATGGTCTTTTGGTTTCATCTTGTCCAGCAGTAAAAGATCTTGGTGTGATTATTGATTCTAGTCTTTCATTTGAAGCTCATGTAGATAATATCACTCGGGTAGCCTTCTTCCATCTTAGGAAAATTGCTAAGATAAGAAATATGTTGTCGCTTCATGATGCAGAAAAATTTGTTCATGCTTTTGTTACCTCTAGGTTGGATTATTGTAATGTCTCACTATCTGGATGTTCCAGTAGGAGCAGAAACAAGCTCCAGTTAGTCCAGAATGCAGCAGCTAGAGCCCTCACCAGAACCAGAAGATATGAACACATCACTCCTATTTTATCCACACTACATTGGCTCCCAGTCAAATTTCACATTGATTATAAAATACTGTTACTAACCTATAAAGCACTAAATGGTCTCGCACCGCAGTACCTGAGCGATCTTTTAGTCTTTTATGATCTGCCACGCCTACTCCGATCAAAGGGTGCTGGTTACTTGGTAGTACCTCAAGTAGCAAAGGCTACAGCAGGGGGCGGAGCTTTCTCTTTCAAAGCCCCAAAGTTATGGAACAGCCTTCCAATTAGTGTTGGGGATTCAGACACAGTCTCAATGTTTAAGTCTAGGCTGAAGACACATTTGTTTAGTTGAGCTTTTAATGTATAGTTTTCTTAGGTAAAGGAGCAGATCTGGAAGGTTCATGGTCATAGAGTGTTTGGTGACTGGGATGTGTTGGATGCTGTCATCTTACCACCCTCGCAAGTCGCTCAGGTTTGCTGACTGTGAAGTGGTCGGATGCTTTATGTCCCGGGAAGCCTTCATGCCTGTCACCTTCTGGCTCTCCCTTTTAGTTATGATGTCATAGCTAGTCTTGCCGGAGTCCCTGCCTGCACTTTATACATAATCTACATTGTCTTAAACATCACATGATCAGAATCATACTTAATATCTTTCTCCTTCTCTCTCTGTCTTTCTGTGTTCGGGCTATACACCCCACTCCTGAGCTCCCAGTGTTTGCCAGTATCCAGTGCGACCGCTGCCCTACCCCTGGTCGGAGTCTCGCCGCTTGGTGGTGCCCACTGATGCTGTGGATGGATCTGTGTGGACCAGGAGACAGCCATGGACAGAGCCACTTGGGGACTTTCACACCATCACAGATCTGCCATTTCATCTGTCAGCCCGTGACAGCAAAGAACTAGTGTTTATAATGACCTTAGAAACTACACTGACCTAATAGTTCCTCATGGGTCATTGATTTCTGTTGTAGAAAGGACATTAATCAGCTACAGTTACATTATTTTCTGTTTAGTGTCACCCAAATGAGGATGGGTTGCCTTCTGAGCCTGGTTCCTCTCAAGGTTTCTTCCTTTCCATCCCAGGGAGTTTTTCCTTGCCACCGTTGCCACAGGCTTGCTCATTAGGGATAAAATAGTCTAATTATAGAATTTAATCATTTATTCTTATTTCTAGTTAATTAGTTATTTTTTATTTTTTATTATTATTTTTCATTGTCCCCTCCCCTTTCTCTGTTTTCTTCTTTTGTAAAGCTGCTTTGAGACAATGTTCATTGTAAAAGGCGCTATACAAAATAAATTGAATTGAAATTGAATTGAGAGATGTATTGTGTGCAGGCTGTGAACTGAGTGCAGCTTGGAGAGAAGAGGTGGGAGGAACTTGCTGTGGGAGTAGAAAAGGAGGGTTCCAACAGCAGAGTGGACTGTTTGGGGACCGTGGAGGAAAGCTGATTGAATCTATTAAAGAAAAGATTAGATCATTGACCCACTTCTGATCACCCTCACCCTGAGAACTGGGCTCCTTATAACCAGTAATGGTTTTGAGCGCCTTCCACACACCGCTGACATTATTCTGCTGCAGTTGATCCTCCATCTTCCTCCTGTAGTTCGTCTTTTCTTCCCTGATCTTCTTTCTCAGCTGTCTCTGTACAGTTTTCAGCTCCTCCTTATTTCCTGATTCAAAAACCCTCTTTTCCTCTTTAAGGAGAGCCTTTATTTCAGAGCCTCACTGGTCTCATCAGACCATGTCCTCACTGTGCGGGAGACAGCTGGTTGCCTACATACAACGGGTTTGTAAACAGGCAGTAGATGAACCAGGTTGTGATCTGATCTTAGCTCATCTATCTTGTTGGGTAGAGATCTCACATTCCCCATGATGATGGAAGGTAGTGTTGGTCTGTATCATCTCCTTTTGGCCCGACACAGAGCACCAGCTCGGTTCCCCCTTTTCCTCCTCCTCAGCTTGCGGGGAATGTTTGGTCTTTCCTGAAGTAGCATCGCCATGTTGCGGACTGCTAACAGCTGATCTCTGGTGTAAACAATAGGACTGCTGCTGTGAAAAGTGTTTGCCAATGCAACCATAAACAAAGTCCAAAAGCCAAAACAAAAAGCAGAAAAAACTTGGCAACTTTAATGTCCATAGTGCAGGTCACATTCACACACACATACACTTGAAAAGAAAAACAAAAAGTGTGAAAAAAAATACCAAAAAATGCTAAAGAAAGTTAAACATAAGTGGGAGCTGCTGCAACAGGCTGCCACCCGGGTGGCGCCTAAACCGGAAGCACATGTTTGTTGTAGTTGACAGAGTACATTAGGATGTGGTCTATATATACAATGATATACTGATTCTTCCTTGAATATTTTATTGACAAAGGCCTGGAAAATGGATGGTGCATTAGTCAGGCCATATGGCATCAACAAGTACTTATGGTGCCCCCTAGTGGTATGAAAGGCTGTTTTCCGCTCATCACACTCTCTGATGCAGACCAGGTTATCCCGGCACTTCTCTAGTTCAATTTTGAAAAAAATTGTGCTTCCCACAGCTGTTCCAGGGCCGTCAGCCAGAGGAATACCTTTCAGTTTTACTTTCAGTGACACCGCAAGTGCCAGCTTTTCCAGTAGCTCCATGTGTGCCTTGCTCATTTTTGGGCTTTTTGTGGTTTTTCTTTATTCTCTGTGCTTTTGGTGCTTCTTGTGCTTTTGTTGCATCTGATTATCTATCCTATGAATATGTTTTTTCACAAGCCAAAACTTATATATTTGAGAAATCAACTACTTGTTCTGAAAAAGTCCCCTGTCGATGTGGTTCCCCATTTACCTGATGAGGTGAGAAGGTGGTATCATGGCTGATGAGCTGGCACTAAGCTAAAGTCTAAGCAGCTAGCAAAGAAGCATCTGGTACCTTCTGTATTCATGGAAAATGTGAACTTTCTACCAAACAAGATCAATGTACTGTCTGCTCTGGTGAAAATGATAAAATCTACAGAGTGCAGTTTATTGTGCTTCTGCAAAACATGGCTCATGTCTAGTATTCTAGATGATAACATGAAACTATCCGGCTTTAGCACAGTATGGGCAGACAGAGACACTAAAGCCTTCAGGAAGTGGAAAGGAGGAGGACTTGCCATTTATGTGAACCCTGAAGTGCTAGTATTAATCTATGGGGACTTTAATCATGTTACTCTGGACATGTTACTCTGGACACAACACTACCTGCTTTCTCCCAATATTTGAACTGTAACAACATGGGAAATAGGACTATTGATTCACTGTATGCCAATGTAAAGGATGTATACAGGGCCACCCTGCTGCCTGCACTGGGGAAAGCATCACTCACTATAAATTAAGAGTGAGCAGACTACCCACAACTACACATCCATTCAGGAAGTGGTCTCCTGAGGCAGAGCAGACTATGAGAGACTGATTCAGGAACACAAACTGAGATGTACTGCAGGGGTCGCACAGTAGAAACATTGAGGAGGTTGTTGACTGCACTACTGACTACGTTAACTTCTGTGCTTGTGCAGAGGGAACTAAAAGTCCAGCTCATGGAGGTGAAGGAGCAGTACAAGAGAAGGCTGAATCAGATATTGCATAATAACAGCATGAAGGAAGTGTGGGACAGGATGAAGATAAACACAGAATGTGGCTCGAACCTGGGTGACACCATTGAAGGAGATGTGGAAATAGAGAACCAGCTGAACAACTTCTTTAACAGGTTTGACACCTCAGTACACTGCACCCCCAACAACACTTCTGCTTTCTCTCTACCTGCTGGAACCAACTGGAAGCCCATGTGTGCGGAGAGCTGAGGAGGCTTTGTCCTAACAAAGCAGCTGGCCCAGATAGTGTATCTCCATGACTACTGAAGGCCTGTGCATTGGACCTGGGAGACCATCTACAGTGCATCTTTAACATGAGCCTGGAACAGGAGAGGGTCCCTTGGCAGTGGAAAACATCCACCATCATGCGAAAGAAACCACATCCTGGAGAGTTGAATGACTTTCTCACATAATGAAGACCATGGAGCAGAGGAGGAGTACAGAAAACTGTTCCAGGTTTTTGTTGCATGGTGTGACTTTAACCACCTGCACCTCAACACCACAAAGACCAGGGAGATAGTGGTGGACTTCAGGAGGCCCAGGCCTCAACCGGAGCCTGTGACTATCAACAGTGACTGTCTGGAGATGGTCAAGACTTTCAAATACCTGGGAGTACAGCTGAATGAACTGGACTGGACTGCTAATACAGATGCTCTGTGCACAAGAGGACAGAGCTGGCTGTACTTCCTTAGACGGCTGGCATCCTTTAAAATTTGCAAAAAGCTGCTGCAAATGTTTTATGAGACTGTTAGGGTGAGTGCCCTCTTTTATGTGGCAGTGTGCTGGGGAAGCAGCATCAAGAAGAAGGACACCTCATGTCAGGACAAGCTGGTAAGGAAGGTGGGCTCGATTGTGGGCTCAGAACTGGACAGCCTGAAATCAGTGGAAGAGAGGCTGGCACTGAGCAGGCTCCTGTCAATCATGGACAATCCACTGCACCCACTGTATAGCATAATATCCAGACAGAGGAGCAGCTTCGATGACAGGTTGCTGGTATTACATTTCAAACCAATGTGTTTTACATTTACATTTCTGGCATTTGGCAGATGCTCTCATCCAGAGCGACATACAAAAGTGCTTTAAAATTGGATGTTTTTTTTTTGTTTTTTTGTTTTTTTTGTAAAAAACTTATAACAATACATAAACAGGGAAAGATAAGAGCTAGTTTAAGTGCTTCAGGAAAAGGTAGGTCTTTGTTGTTTGAAGACAGTCAGAGACTCTGCTGTATGGACATCTAGGGGAAATTCATTCCACCACCTCGGTGCTAGAACAGAGAAGAGTCTAGATCAGGGGTAGGCAAGTTCAGTCCTAGAGAGCTGCAATCCTGCAGAGTTCAGCTCCAACCCTAATCAAACACACCTGAACAAGCTAATCAAGGTCTTCAGGATTACTAAGGCTACAGGCAGGTGAGTTTTTTTTTTCAGGGCTGGAGCTGAAATCTGCAGGACTGCAGAACTTAGGCAGGTTGAAAACAAGCCATGCAGCTGCATTTTGGATCATTTGCAGTGGATGAATTGCATTCAGAGGAAGACCTGCCAAATAAAGAGTTGCAGTAGTCCAGTCTCGAAATAACCAGAGACTGAACAAGCACTTGAGTAGCCTGTGTGGATAGAAATGGTCGAATCCTTCTAATGTTGTACAGAAGAAACCGACATGAACGTGTCACATTAACAACATGGGAGGAAAAGGACATTTGATTGTCCATGGTTACCCCAAGGTTGTGAGCAGTGGCTGAAGGGGAGATCATTGAGTTGTCCAGAGATAATGCAAGATCCTGGGCTGGGGAAGAATCACCTGGGATGACCAGCAGTTCAGTTTTGCTGGGATTAAGTTTCAGCTGATGAGCAGTCATCCAAGATGAAATGTCTGCCAGACACGCTGAGATCCGAGCAGTAGCCGTGGTATCTGAGGGAGGGAAGGAGAAGATAAGTTGGGTGTCATCAGCGTAGCAGTGGTATGAAAAGCTATGTGAGGATATAACATTGCCAAGAGAGTGGGTGTAGAGGGAGAAAAGGAGAGGACCAAGTACTGAGCCTTGTGGGACACCAGTAGAGAGTCTGCGTGGGGCAGATGTCAATCCCTTTCATATTACCTGATATGAGCGACCATCCAGGTAGGAAGCAACCATTCCCATGCTGTTCCACAAATTCCAAGACTCCTGAGGGTGGACAAAAGAGTCTTGTGGTTAACTGTGTCGAATGCTGCAGAAAGGTGGAGGAGGATGAGGATGAGCTTTGCTGATCTAGCAGTATGTAGTTTCTCAGTGACTGTCAAAAGGGCAGTCTCTGTGGAATGTGCTGCTTTGAAGCCAGACTGGTTGGGATCATGGAGGTTATTCTGCAGAAGATAGTCAGACAGCTGAATATAAACAATTCATTTGAGAATTTTAGAAAGAAAGGAGAGAAGTGATACCAGTCTGTAATTATTGATGTCAGAGGGATCCAAAGCAGGTTTCTTCAGTATAGGAATAACCATTGCTTGTTTAAAGGCAGCTGGTACCTGTCCTGATGTTATGGATCCATGATGACTGTGGTGATGAAGGGCAGGAGGTCAGGTGAGATGGTCTGGAGCATAGTGGAAGGGATTGGATCCCCTTATTAGGTCTGTTGTTATTAGGACTGTTGCCTCACAGCAAGAAGGAGTTTGCATGTTCTGCCCATGTTTCCTGTTTCCTCCCATAGTCCAAAAACATGTACATTAGTTTGATTGGTAATTCTGTCCTTTCACCCCTGGTGGGGCAGCTGAGGTGCTGATAAAAGTTTGGCGCTGTGCGTTTGATGTTGGCGCTGTTAAAGTCCCCCGCCACAATAAGCACAGTGTCCCGGTGTGGAATGAGTGCTTCATGCAGCTCGTATAAAGCAGTGTCCGTGTCCGCCTGAGGTAGAATATAAACGGCGCTGACTATGACCGATGTAAACTCCCGAGGAAGATAAAAAGGACGATATTTGATGGACAATAGTTCCAGGCTGGGTGAGCAGGAGCGTGTAAGAGGAACAATGCTTGTGCTGTTGCACCAGCTACTGTTCACCATTAAACACACGCCACCTCCCCTTGACTTCCCCGATTCCAGTGTTCTGTCCATGCGGTGAACCGAGAAGAACTCGGCCGGCTGGATGGTGTGGTCCGGTACTGGTGGGTTCAGCCATGTCTCGGTGAAGCAGAGGAGACTGCAGTCTTGAATGTCTCTCTGGAACTTTACCCTGGCCTTGAGGTCATCGAGCTTGTTCTCCAGCGACTGGACGTTGGTGAGCAGGATGCTAGGCAGAGGTGTTTGGTGTGCACGGGCTCCCAGCCTGTTCCTGACACCGGCTCGTTTCCCCCGGGGCCGCCACTTCTGGTCGCGTCCTTTGTTCTCCCTCAGGATCTCACTCAGCCAGCTTGGATCCGGGGTCAAAAACGTCGAACTGTGAGTACATTGTACACCAATAGAAATAAGAGTATCTCTATTGTACTCAATACACTCCATTGTGAAGAAATTGCCGGTTTAAAAGTAGTGTAGTGTACTAGTGTAGTAGAAACTTAAAAGACAAAAACAAAGAAAGAGGGGTCGGAGCAGTCATGACGGCACCATCTTGGAAATCTATTTACGATATTTTTGATATATTTATGATGAGTATTGATCCAATCATATTTCATCTAGTGGCTGACATCATGTATCGCCCGGCCTTAAGTCATTCAGAATCAATAGTGCAGGCGCCCGTAGCTTTAAATAAGTGGCAATGAAACTGTTCCATTAACCAATCAGATTTCGAGTTGGCGTCACTGGGGCCATCTAGCAGGCGTACAATTACGTCAGCAATTTCCCATCCTTTGATTGGATAATTGGAGTAGTCAGAGGCAGTGAACCGCAAACTAAATAAAATATATTTTAACTCACAATGGCTGACAGAGGAGAAGAAATCGATTTGGTCGCGGACGTCCTTACAAATACATTTTCAAGGCGGACTTTTCAAGAAAATTCTTTTGATTCTTCAAAATAGTTGAACCATTTATGCTTTTGGGTTTTCTTTTTTTTCTGGGTTTTCAGTTTGTCTTCATTCCAGATCCCCAGGGTGGACTGTGTTTTTTTTTTTTTTGCTGCAGTGAAAGGAAACTTGTGAGACTGAACTGTGTTAATGTGTTTTTTGCTATATGTAATGTAATGTTATTCATGTTCGCTATAAGAGCCTGTGACACAGCGCACTGTTATACAGTGTTTCTATATTCACTGTGTCTCATTTCGGATGCTGCGTCCTCCGGAGATTGCAGTTTGCTGCATATGGCATCAAGAATGTCTTTTTTGAGAAAAGTAACCGTAATACAATGGACTATTCCTTGTGAGGTGTGAAATACTGTAGACTAATTTCTTTTTTACTTTGTTATTTAACAGTCGATTAGTATATTTTGCCGTGGCGTCATAATGATGCTATAGGGGTGGATTAATTCAGGAAGGACACCAGTGAAGGCCTAGGTGTGCCACTCAGGATTCACTCAACTGAAGATTTTATTTATAAAAAAAAGTAATAAAACTGCTATTTTGGCATATTTCTACTGTGTCTTCATAATTACAAGTATCATTTAACGTAATTATGAGTTTCTCATTAACATTTTTGCCTTTTGGTGTTAAAATAGTTTTTTTTCTCACCAAAACCTCCTGCAATTCCCTCACCTCCTACAGTTTGTAAAAGTAACTTTGGCTCTATAAGATTGCACTCTTCTTATTAAGATCTAGTTTATCCCACTGAGAATTAGAGCATTCTGGGTCTTGTAGCCTAAACTAGAAAAGAGCCTTTTCCTGGAGTGAAATTCAACACTGCATAAAATTCAACACTGCATAAATTTATATCAAATTTACAGTTAATCTGTACTCAGTGATAAAAAAATAAATGAAAAAAGTGTTGTGTGCATTTTCTGATCTAACAGGTCATAAAAAAACCTTGAACCTTGTCTCTGTAAAACTGAGTGTTGAGTCTGAGACGACTGTTGAGTGTCGAGTCTGAGAAGTCCTTTATAAACAGCCTGCAGTGTTCTGCTTTGGTAAGATTAGATTTATTCTCAGTTTCTCAGAAATCTGAGTCTCATTTTCATCACTGTGGAAAGAACTAAAAACTGGACAAAAGTCGTGTGTTTAAGTGAAAGTGAAACTCTGAGTGTTCAGACTGGAGACGGCAACAGCAGCAGTAAAATAAAATGTCTTCCAAGTTTTCAGAGGAGGATTTGTCCTGTCCTGTCTGCTGTGAAATCTTCAAGGATCCAGTTTTACTGCACTGCAGTCACAGTGTGTGTAAAGTGTGTTTCCAGAAATTCTGGGACACCAAAGGATCCAGAGAATGTCTTGTATGTAGGAGGAAGTCATCTTTCCAAAAACCCTCCCATACATCTGGCCTTAAAGAACCTGTGTGAGACTTTCTTACAGGAGAGAAATCAGAGCTCTTCATCAGGGTCTGAAACAGTCTGCAGTCTGCACAGTAAGAAACTCACACTCTTCTGTCTGGACGATCAACAACTGGTGTGTTTGATGTGTCGGGACTCAAGAAAACACACCAACCACACATTCTGCCCCACTGATGAGGCAATAACAGACTGTAAGTTAAGAAATATAATATATATGTAGGGATAGTGTAATGTGCCCTCCCTGCCTGCAGGGCGGTTGATGAGTTGTGTCATATTAGGAGTGTGCCCTTCTTTGTCAATTTGTAGCTGTTTACCTTAAGTTCTATAACCTTTGTGATAAGGTAAGCATGGTTTTCACTGTTCTCTGTTAGAATCCGTTTTATTTATTTAATTATATTAGCCATCCATATGTATGAATAAAATATATTGCTGTTCAGAGTATAAATAATTAGTATGTATTGTTATTTTTGATGGATGGTTGTGTGTTTTTGATATTTTTGCATGTTTCTGTCTTCAGTGTGGTGCAGCACATTTTATGTAATCATAATAGTGTGCTTGAGGTTTATTTGTGCATTTTATCATTTTATTCTTTCTATTTTGTAAATAAATAATATTCATATTTGTTAGTAATGTGCTACAATTTGTTTTGTTTTATTTTTAGTTTGTAAACCATGTTTTTTTTTATGATTAAGCTGTTGCTTGAATCATATTACTTTAATTTATATTTTGTTATAAATTTTGGAGTTTTGTATTAGTACTTTGTACTAAAAGTAAGTTCTATATCCTTTGTGATAAGGCTGTTGCTGTACTGTTGGTGCTGTGAGAGTGGCTGAGGGAAGAATGAAAAAGAGAGCCTAATAAAGGAAAGCTACTCGGTTTAACTACAACAATCTTGATGTCCTCCTCATTCACCAGAAAACACAACGCAGAGACATTTGGGGGAGCACACTGACAGAAAGGGTTACATATATAATAATATTTTTTTTTACCTCACAATATCCATAGGTTTAATATTACAGTTGCTGTTTGATCACTTTATTGATATAACTACCAAAGGTGTGAGTCTGAAATTCCATCATACTTTGATTTTTATCACTTGAAGTGTCACCTGTATGAACATGAACAGATATATAATATGTAAAATTTTCTTCTGCACTTGGTGCATTTTAAAAGCTTCTCTGAGTGATTATAAAGGAGAATATACTGTATCTGATACTGTCACAAACTCACATTACATAATGTAGAGTTAAATCCTCTTAATAAACAGTGATCTGAGTACAATAAGATGTGTACAATAAGAGCTGAAACACAGAGTCTCCATGCAGTGTGTTGATATGTTTCAGGAGGAGATCAAAACTGCACTGAAGCAAGAAGGTCCCTACAGGAGAAACTGAAGATCTTTAAAGACTGTAAACTGAACTGGAGTCAGACTGCAGAACATATAAAGGTTACAATCAATAACATTGTTTTGATAGAATTATATTCTTCATCATTGTAAACTCAGTTCTATTTCATTTGATTTCCTCTTCACTGCAGATTCAGGCCCAACACACAGAGCATCAGATTAAGAAGTCTGAGAAGCTTCACCAATTTCATCAGAAGGCAAGTTGTTAATTTTGTAATTACAGTTATCATTTATTTCCATGTGAATATAATGTTGAAGTTAGCTTAGCTCCATCATGTGTGTGTGTGTTTTCAGCACCTGTAACTCTGGACCCCAACACTGCTCATCCTTATGTCATTGAATCTGATTATCTGACCAGTGTGAGGGTCAGTGATGAGGAACAGAAACTTCCTGATAATCCAGAGAGATTTGATGCATATTGGTGTATCCCGGGCTCTGAGGGCATGTGGGTGTGATGACAGAATCTGTTCATAAGAAGGGGGAGATATCCTCCAGAAGTGGAATCTGGCGTGTGTGGTATTATGATGGTAAATATAAAGCACGTTCTACACCACAGAAATCCTCTCACCTCTCAGTAGAACAGAAACTCCAGAGGATCAGAGTGAAACTGGACTGGGACAGAGGAAAGCTGTCATTCTCTGACCCTCTCACTAACACACACACACACACTTTCACACACACATTTACTGAGAAATTACTGCCATATCTAAGTGCTGCATCTAAAGAATCTCCTCTAAAGATCCTGCCACTTCAGTGCTCTGTAAGAGTGAATCAGATCAGTTAGAGCTGAGATTGTTTTATTCCAGTTCATTCATGAAATATTTCAGATTAAAAGATTCATATTCTTTGTGAAAGTTTGTTTTTACAGAAGCACTGAACAGTTCATTGTGAAAAGTTTATTAAAGTCTTATGAGGTTATTCTCACCATGTAAATTAAATCAAAATAATGTGAAAACTGGAAATATTGGTAGAATATCTTATACTGATAGATATTTTACATAAGTTATAAAATGAAATGAAAGTTGATTTTGAGTTAAAATAATGACCTACTTTGCTGAAATAAAGAGTCAAATTAAACATAATGTGGTATTAAATTTAAATAACTACATAACACTTTTTCCTCCACAGCTTTCAGTTCAGGGCTTCAACAAACAAATAAACCACAGGAGGAAATTATAAAAGTCTATTTAAATGTAGAATTTGAAATTTGAAATAGATTATTTAATTTCATTGATGTATTTTTAATCATTTAAAATAAACTGAGACTTGAAGGACGCAGCATAAGGGACTGGTACTATGTGATTTGGGTGACAATCATGGGCGGGGGCCTCGACGACCCAAACCCTGGTTAAAGAATCTGGCTCTTGGGACATGGAATGCCACCTCACTGGGGAGGAAGGAGCCTGAGCTGGTGGGGGAGGCTGATCGGTACTGGCTAGAGATAGTTGGGCTCACCTCCACGCACAGCCTGGGCTCTGGAACCCAACTTCTTGAGATAGGTTGGTCCCTCTTTTACTCTGGAGTGCCTCATGGTGAGTGTCTCGGGTGGGCTTGCTTATAGCCCCCCAGCTCAGCTGCCATGTGTTGGAGTTTTCCCCGGTAAATGAGAGGGTGGTTTCCCTGTGACTTCAGGTTGGGGATAGGTGTCTCACTGTTGTTTCGGCTTATGGGCCGAACAGCAGTGTAGAGTACCCGATCCTACGAGGGATGCTGGAAGGTGCCCCAACTGGGGACTCCATAGTTGTACAGGGAGACTTCAACGCCCATGTGGGCAACGACAGTGTTACCTGGAGGGGCATGATTGGGAGGAACGGCCCCCTGATCTGAACTCGAGTGGTGTTCTGTTATTGGACTTTTGTGCTAGCCACGGTTTGTCCATAATGAACACCATGTTCAAGCATAATTCAATTTCAATTCAATTCAGTTTATTGTGTATAGCGCCTTTTACAATGAACACTGTCTCAAAGCAGCTTTACAAAAGAAGAAAACAGAGAAATGGGGAGGGGAAAATGAAAAATAATAATAAAAAATAAAAAATAACTAATTAACTAGAAATAAGAATAAATGATTAAATTCTATAATTAGACTATTTTATCCCTAATGAGAAGCCTGTGGCAACGGTGGCAAGGAAAAACTCCCTGGGATGGAAAGGAAGAAACCTTGAGAGGAACCAGGCTCAGAAGGGAACCCATCCTCATTTGGGTGACACTAAACAGAAAATAATGTAACTGTAGCTGATTAATGTCCTTTCTACAACAGAAATCAATGACCCATGAGGAACTATTAGGTCAGTGTAGTTTCTAAGGTCATTATAAACACTAATTCTTTGCTGTGACAAGCTGACAGATGTAATGGCAGATCTGTGATGGTGTGAAAGTCCCCAAGTGGCTCTGTCCATGGCTGTCTCCTGGTCCACACAGATCCATCCACAGCATCAGTGGGCACCATCAAGCGGTGAGACTCCGACCAGGGGTAGGGCAGTGGTCACACTGGAACTGGCAAACAGTGGGAGGTCAGGAGTGGGGTGTATAGCTCCACAGAGAAAGACAGAGAGAGAAAGAGAAAGATATTAAGTTTCTGATCATGTGATGCTTAAAGACAAAGTAGAATTATGTGTAAAGTGCAGGCAGGGACTCCGGCAAGACTAGCTATGACATCATAACTAAAAGGGAGAGCCAGAAGGTCACAAACATGAAGGCTTCCCGGGACATAAAGCATCCAACCACTTCACAGTCAGCAAACCTGAGCGACTTGCAAGGGTGGTAAGATGACAGCATCCAACACATCCCAGTCACCAAACACTCTATGACCATGAACCTTCCAGATCTGCTCCTTTACCTAAGAAAACTATATATTAAAAGCTCAACTAAACAAATGTGTCTTCAGCCTAGACTTAAACATTGAGACTGTGTCTGAATCCCCAACACTAATTGGAAGGCTGTTCCATAACTTTGGGGCTTTGAAAGAGAAAGCTCTGCCCCCTGCTGTAGCCTTTGCTACTTGAGGTACTACCAAGTAACCTGCACCCTTTGATCGGAGTAGGCGTGGCAGATCATAAAAGACTAAAAGATCGTTCAGGTACTGCGGCGCGAGACCATTTAGTGCTTTATAGGTTAGTAACAATATTTTATAATCAATGCGAAATTTGACTGGGAGCCAATGTAGTGTTTCTAAAATAGGAGTGATGTGTTCATATCTTCTGGTTCTAGTTAGGACTCTAGCTGCTGCATTCTGGACTAACTGGAGCTTGTTTCTGCTCCTACTGGAACATCCAGATAGTAAGACATTACAAAAATCCAACCTAGAGGTAACAAAAGCATGAACTAATTTTTCTGCATCATGAAGTGACAACATATTTCTTATCATAGCAATATTCCTAAGATGGAAGAAGGCTACCCTGGTGATATTATCTACATGAGCTTCAAATGAAAGACCAGAGTCAATAATCACACCAAGATCTTTTACTGCTGGACAAGATGAAACCAAAAGACCATCCACCGTTACTCTGTAATCAGAAAGCTCACTTCTAACTGCCTGTGGTCCTAGTACAAGCACCTCTGTCTTGTCCGAATTAAGTAGGAGGAAGTTAGTGGCCATCCAGTGTCTAATGTCCTTTACACATTCTTCTATCTTAATAAGCTGGTGTCTCTCATCTGATTTAGCTGAAACATATAGCTGTGTGTCATCTGCATAACAGTGGAAGCTAATATCATGTTTACGAATAATTGCACCAAGGGGTAACATATATAGGGAGAAAAGCAGTTGGCCTAAGACAGAACCTTGTGGAACACCGAACATAACCTTGGTATGCATGGAGAAGTGACCATCTAGATCTACAAACTGATAACGGTCAGTCAAATAAGACCTGAGCCAGGAGAGGGCTGTTCCTTTAAGACCAACAACATGTTCTAGTCTATCAAGTAGAACAGTGTGGTCAATGGTGTCAAAAGCTGCACTAAGATCCAGTAACACCAGTAAGGAGACACAACCCTGATCAGAGGCCAGTAACAGGTCATTGACCACTTTAACCAGTGCTGTCTCTGTGCTATGATGAGGCCTAAATCCTGACTGATACATTTCATAAATGTTATTTCTATGCAGGTCTGAACATAACTGCTGTGCTACAGCCTTTTCTAGGATCTTGGAGATAAAGGGCAGGTTTGATATCGGTCTATAGTTAAACAGTTGACCAGGGTCAAGGTCCGGTTTTTTAATCAAGGGTTTGATAACTGCTAGCTTAAAAGATTTAGGCACATAGCCATTGCTTAGGGAAGAATTAATGATTTTTAGAAGGGGTTCAGTAGCTACTGGTAATATCTGTTTAAGGAAAGATGTGGGTAAAGGATCTAGGATGCAGGTAGAAGATTTTGAAGAAGAAATTAGTGAAATTAGATCAGGCTCTTGAAGTGGAGTGAAGCACTCTAAGCTCTGATCAGAAATAGTTATATTATCTAAAGGATTATCTATCAAATAATATGGTTTTAAATTAATTGTCTGAATTTTTTGCCTGATATTGTCAATTTTTTCATTGAAAAAATTCATGAAGTCATTGCTGCTGAATGTAGATGGTGTGCGCTTTTCTACAGTGGTTTTACTCCTAGTTAGTTTTGCTACAGTGCTAAATAAAAATTTAGGATTGTTTTTGTTATCTTCGATTAGGGCAGAGAGATACGCTGATCTAGCAGCACTAAGAGAATTTTTGTATCTCAGAAGGCTTTCCTTCCACGCAATCTGGAATACTGCTAATTTAGTTTGACGCCATTTACGCTCTAGTTTCCTAGCTGATAGTTTTAAAGCTCGTGTGTGGTCGTTGTACCAGGGTGCTAGTTTCTTCTCTTTAATTATTTTCCATTTAAGTGGAGCTACAGTGTCTAGGGTGTTCCGAAATAATGACTCCAAGTAATCAGTTGCCTGGTCAAGTTCTGTAGGGTCGGAAGGTGAACCAATCATGTGTGATAATTCTGGGAGACAAATTGCGCATCTCGTGACTAAGACGCATTCTAAATGAAACTAGATAATGATCTGAGATAGCTTCCGACTGTGGAAGAGTGACTATGTTTTCTATATTTAATCCGAATGTAAAAATGAGATCCAGAGTGTGACCTCCATTATGAGTGGGTCCTATTACATTTTGATTAACACCTAATGAATCTAAGATGGACACACCTGCTGTTCTCAGAGGGTCTTCTGGCTTATCAAAATGAATGTTGAAGTCTCCTACTATTAATGCTTTGTCTAAAGAAACAACAAGGTTTGAAGTAAAATCTCCAAATTCACTGAGGAATTCAGAGTATGGCCCTGGGGGTCTGTAAATAACAATTAGTGGAATTGACTCTGTGAACTTATTATTAGTACTTGCATACGTTAGGTTAGTATAAAGAACTTCGAATGTGTTGAACTGATGTCTGGGTTTTTGTGTGGCGCTTAGCTTATTATCATGAATAACTGCGACACCTCCTCCCCTGCCTGTTAGACGCGGTTGATGTATATAGCTGTAGCCAGGCGGACAAGCTTCATTTAATGCTATGTACTCGTTTTGTTTAATCCATGTTTCTGTTAAACAAAGAACACTGAACTCCTGATCAGTAATCAGTTCATTAATAATAAGTGCTTTAGTTGACAGAGATCTTATATTTAACAGTCCTAGCTTCAGATCAAAGGTGCTGGCTGTGCATTCACTATCATCTAGTTTTATGTTAATCAGGTTATTAAAACAAATTTTCTGATTGTTAAAACATTTTCGTTTGGTTTGGGGAACAGACACAGTCTCAATGTTATGAACCCTGAGTGATGACTCTTTGCAGCCAGCAGACGGTGGGATTAACCTGCTTGTCTGCTCCCTGGCCCTGGATTGTCACCGATTAACTAGATCTGTTCAAAGACTATGTGCTATGCTGCAAGAAATGAGAGCAGCACCCTCCCGAGTGGGATGGACACCGTCCCGTCCTAACAGGCCAGCCTTGCCCTCAAAAGAGCTCCAATTGTCTATGAAACCCACATTGTTTCAAAGCACCACCTGGACATCCAGCAGTTCAGCGACCATAACCTGCTGTAAGCTACATTGCCACGCCGCATTGGGATGGGGCCAGAGCATACTACGGCATCGGACATCGCCTTCGCTAATTTACACACCTCTACAACATTACTCTTAGTAACCTCAGACTGTCGAAGGCGTATATCATTAGCTCCTACATGGAAAACTATCTTGGAGAACTTGTGCGTGCCTAGGACCCTAAGATTAAATACAATGTCCGGCGCCCTGGCTCCCGGAATACACCTAACCTGTGCTGCTGGAGCCCCTAAAGGCCTAGCTAATTTCACATGCCTTAAAATTGAGTCTCCTATAACCAGAGCTCTTTCAGGTTTCTCAGTGGGTTCTTCACTGAGGAGAGCAAACCTGTCGGTCATGTGAAGCAGAGAGGAGTGGTGCTCCCGTGGGCAAGCCTTAGAGTTAGCCTTGGCTGCGCGACTATGTCGCCGAGTCGTCACCCATTCGCCCCGCTGTAAGGGCTCTAATGCCAGAGTTGGAGGGTTACTAACTCCACCTAAGGCATCCAGACTTCCTCCTACAGACACTACACTGCTCTCACCATCACTAACCCTCTCTAGAGTCTGGATGCACACCTCTAAAGCTAATATCTTCTCTGTCAGAGAGCTAACTAGTGTACACTTATCACAAGTAAAATTAACACTAACGACGGAGGAAGAATTGCTGAACATCCTGCAGCTCAAACACTGAACCAGCTGAAAGTTAGTCATACTGAATGATCACGTACCTTTGAGTGAATCTATCCTCCGACTGCTGTGTAAAAGGGGGGGGGGGCTTCAGCCAATAGAAAAACAAAAGAACAATTAACTGCGATATGCAAGTAAAGATTTAACAAACGAAACCTGACAGAGTAAGAAATTTAGGTGAAAGAGAAAAAAGAAACAGACGATATAAACTTCGAATGAAAAACGCCAACACAGGCAAGAACTCGCGGTAAGCGCTTCAAACACAGGAAGATAGCATAAGGGTGCCCATCAGTACACATGGTACCAGGACAACCTAGGCCAGAGGTTGATGATCGACCTTGTGATCGTGTCATCTGACCATCGGCCATATGTCTTGCACAGTTGGGTGAAGATAGGGGCTGAGCTGTCAACTGATCACCACATGGTGGTGAGTTGGATCCGCTTGCAGAGGAGGATGCCGGACAGACTTGGCAGACCCAAATGTATTGTGGGGGTCTGTTGGGAACGTCTGGCTGAATCCACTGAGGGAGGTTGGGGACATTGAGTCTGAGTGGACCATGTTCTACTTCTCCATTGTTGACACAGCTATCCGGAGCTGTGGCCATAAGGCCTCTGGTGCCTGTCGTGGCGGCAATCCCCAAACCCAGTGGTGGACACTCGAAGTAAGGGATGCAGTCAAGCTGAAGAAGAAGTCCCTATCAAGCCTGGTCGGCTCGTGGGACCCCGGAGGCAGCTGATGAGTACCGACAGGCCAAGTGAGCTGCAGCCCGGGTGGTTGCGGAAGCAAAAACCCGGGTCTGGGAGGAGTTCGGTGAGACCATGGAGAAGGACTATCGGTCGGCCTCGGGGAAATTCTGGCAGACCGTCCGACGCCTCAGAAGGGGTAAGCAGCTCTCTGCCAACACTGTTTACAGTGCAGGTGGAGAGTTGCTGACCTTGACTGGGGATATTGGCAGATGGTGGAAGGAATACTTCAAGGATCTCCTCAATCCCACTGACACGCCTTCCTTAGAGGAAGCAGAGGCTGAGGACAAAGAGGTAGATTCATCTATTACCCAAGCTGAAGTCACTGAGGTAGTCCAGCAGCTCGAGATTCTCCCTGAGAACCTTAAGTCTCTGGATGTTGTGGGGCTGTCTTGGCTGACATGTCTCTGCAACATAGCATGGCAGTCAGGGACAGTGCCTCTGGACTGGGTGACTGGGGTGGTAGTCCCTCTTTTTAAGAAAGGGGATCAGAGGGTGTGTTCCAGCTATAGGGGGATCACACTCCTCAGCCTCCCAGGGAAAGTCTACTCCAGGATACTGGAGAGGAGAGTCCGACCTTTAGTCAAATCTCGGATTCAGGAGGAACAATGCGGTTTTCATCCTAGTCGTGGAACACTGGACCAGCTCTATACTCTCCACAGGGTGCTTGAGGGTTCATGGGAGTTTGCCCAATCAGTCCACATGTGTTTTGTGGACCTGGAGAAGGTATTTGACCGTGTCCCTCGTGGCATTCTGTGGGAGATGCTATGGGAGTATGGGGTTTGTGGCCCTCTGTTAAGGGCTGTTGGGTTACTGTATGACCAGAGCAGGAGCTTGGTTCGCATTGCCAGCTGTAAGTCAGACCTGTTCCCAGTGCAAGTTGGACTCCGGCAGGGCTGTCCTTGTCACCGGTTCTGTTCATTAATTTTATTAATTTTTTTTAATTAACAGAATTTCTAGGCACAGCCAGGTGATGGAGGGAGTCCAGTTTGAGGATCACAGGATTTCATCTCTGTTTTTTGCAGATGATGATGTCCTGTTGGCTCCTTTGAGCCAGGACTTACAGCATGGGGTGGTTTGCAGCCGAATGCAAAGCGGCTGGGATGGGAATCAGCATCTCCAAATCCATGGCCATGGTTCTCGACCGGAAAAATATGGCTTGTCCCCTCCAGGTTGGAGGGGTGTTCCTTCCTCAAGTGGAGGAGTTTAAGTATCTCAGGGTTTTGTTTGTGTGAAGGAAGGATGGAGCGTGAGTTTGACAGATGGATTGGATCAGCGGCAGCAGCAATGCGGTCTATATAATGGTCTGTTGTGGTGAAGAAGGAGCTGAGCTGAAAGGCTATGTTCCTACTCTCACTTATGGTTATGAGCTTTGGCTCATGACTGAAAGGACAAGATCCCGGATACAGGCAGCTGAAGTGAGTTTCCTTCGTAAGGTCGTGGGGCGTTCTCTTGGAGATATGGAGCTTTGTCACCCAGGAGGAGCTCGGAGTAGAGCCGCTGCTCCTCCACATCGAAAGGGGCCAGTTGAGGTGGCTTGGGCATCTGTTTTGGATGCCTCCTGGACGTCTCCCAGGGGAGGTGTTCCGGGCATGCCCCACCGGGAAGAGACCTCGGGGAAGATCCAGGACACACTGGAGGGACTATGTCTCTATGGAGAGGGAAGTTTGGGCATCCCTGCTTAGACTGCTGCTCCTGCGACCTGGCTACAGATAAGCGGGAGACAATGACATGACAGGTTGGCAGGAGGAGATTATATTCATTATGTTAGATTCATTAATATTCATGAGCATATCTCCCTTAGCTACCAAGATATATAATAATAATAATAATAATAATAATAATAATAATAATAATAATAATAATACTAGAAAACCATTTACAACAAAAAATATTAATAATTAATACATGCACACACACTTACTCAAAGAAAGAAAAATCTGGTGCAGTCCACAGTGACATGAAACAATATTCCTCCAGGATCCTGGTGCTACATAGAGACACAGAGCTACACAGGACTGAGGTTTAAAGAGTAGAAAAATACAAATTAATCTACTGACACAACAACACACCACAGAACAGATTCACTATATTCTATTAAATCAGTTTTCTTCTTTAGGACTAATCACTAAATATACACAATAAATGCAAATTAGGTCACTTTGAAAAAGAGCAAAAAAACTACAAGTTAACCATGACATTTTTTAAAATAATTTATTTGACTCTGAATTAGCTGTCAGATCTGAAAGGGAAAATATTTCTCAAACTTTATCAAGGTTCTGTTCAACACCTTTACTTCTATATATAACTTCTGTTACATGTCCTTTTACTCATACAAGGATTTACTTAACTTTTTATTAGTACATTATATATATAGATATAGATATACATGTATGTAACAGTAAATATAATATGAAAATATAAAATTAAAAAAAAAAATCAGATTTCAGCAGGAAGGAATTAGTGCTACATCTATAATGAACTCAAAAACTACACTGACTATACTATTAGTTCCTCAAGAGCTCTTTGTTGCTGTTACAGAAAAAACATTATCAACAGTTATGTTATTTACTGTCCAGTGTCACCCAGATGCGGATGACATTCCCTTCTGAGCCTGGTTCCTCTCAAGGTTTCTTCCTTAGATCATCTCAGCGAGTTTTTCCTCAACACCGTCACCTCAGGCTTCTCATTAGGGATAAAATAGTAACTTTAAACTTCTCTGTGTTTCTATATTTCTGTAAAGCTGCTCTGAGACTGTTTGAGATATCAAAATGCTATACAATGCATGAGATGTTAAAAGCGCTATACAAATAAATTGAATTGAATTGAATATGGAATTCCTTCCTACTGTTACAGTTCCACTCTTCTGGGAGGGTTTTCCTTTAGACATTTGCTCTTAAAAGTCTAAAAGAAGATTTTAGACATTCTCAGAGGAGATTTCTATTTTTTCTCATCCTCTGATCCTGCAATTTCTGGCATTACACAAGGCTCTTAAGCTCTTAGGACCAACGCTTAGATTCTCACAACTTTATCACCCAAAGGGACAGATTCGGACAAGTCAAGTCCAACTGGTACATGATTATTTATGTAGACAGCCCTATGTTAGCAAGATAATGTTATTCATTTTTTACATCAATAATCAAAACAAATCTGCATCAAACTGCTCAGGGTTTATTTCCTATTGTTAACAAAAAAGTTCACATGGATATGGTCATAGAGTTCCGTTTAAGATGTTTTTGTACTAAATCTGGTGAGTTTTTAGAAAGTAATATTTTGAATTATATTTCTATATATGTATGAATGTAGGAAATGATTTAAAGTGTCATGCTGCTTTATACCAAAATGGCGCTTTCTTTTTGTTTTAGCGCAAAATTAAAGGTGCATGGACACCAAAGACAGTGGTGTTCATGTATACGACCGCCAGACGATATTACAGTACAGAAATCATGCACTTACTAACTTGCATGATGAAGTACTCTGCAAACTTTGCGAACTCGGCTTGCTGCGAAGTCCAGGCCTTCAGTCCTTGGCGTCGCCTGATGCCGCTGGCTGGGAGAGAGGACGTCGCAAACGGTGTTCGAGGAAGCGGAAGCGCGGTAAACGGGCAGGTGTATGTGCTAGGCTCACAACCAACCCTAGCCGACCGGCACTCCCTTCCATCATCTTGTCCAACTTCTGCTCACTGGATAATAAACTAGGCTAAATCCGACTCCAGCGAACTACACGGCGTGAGTTCAGAGACTGCTGCGTCTTTGTTTTCAAGGAGACATGGCTCAGCGACAGAGTTCCGGACACCGTCATTCAGCTAGCCAGGCTAACCGTGTTTCATGCCGACAGGAATGCAGCTCTGTGCAGTAAGACTCGCGGTGGTGGTGTGTGTGTTTACATCAACACGGAATGGTGTAAGGACTCTGTGCTTGTGTCTAGTTACTGCTCATCGGTAGTGGAGTTTGTAACTGTTAGATGCAGACCTTTTTATTTACCCCGGGAATTCACCACTACTCTCATTATCGGAGTGTACATTCCACCCAGCGCTAATGCTAAGGAGGCTCTGTGTGAGCTCTACGGAGCTATTAGCGAGCTGCAGAATGCTCACCCCGACGGACTGTTTATCATCGCCGGAGATTTCAATCATGCAAATCTCAGAACAGTGCTCCCTAAATTCCATCAGTATGTGGACTTTGCTACGAGAGGGGTGAACACGCTGGATGTTGTTTATTCAAACATTCCCGGCGCGTATCGTGCGGAGCCCCACCCCCACCTCGGCTACTCAGACCACATCTCTGTTATGTTGATTCCAGCATACAGACCACTCGTCAGACGCTCTAAATCGGTTCTGAAACAGGTTAAGACCTGGCCAGCAGGAGCCATCTCTGCTCTTCAGGACTGTTTTGAGTGCACTGACTGGGACATGTTTAGGGAGGCTGCAACCAACGGCGACTCTATTGACTTGGAGGAGTACACGGCATCAGTGTCCGGCTACATTGGGAAGTGCATCGATGACGTGACCATCTCCAAGACCATCACAACACGCTCCAACCAGAAGCCATGGATGACTGTGAAAGTGCGTGCTCTCCTGAAGTCGAGAGACTCTGCCTTCAGATCAGGGGACAGGGCGGCCTTAAAAATAGCAAGGGCCAAACTGTCCCGAGCCATCAGAGAGGCGAAGCATGCACATGCCCACAGAATCCATGGCCACTTCCAGGACAGCAGAGACTCCCGGCGCATGTGGCAGGGCATCCAAGCGATCACCAACTACAGGACAACTTCACCTGCCTGTGACAGTGACACCTCCCTTCCAGATGCTCTGAACGACTTCTACGCTCGGTTTGAGGCACAGAACAACACAACAGCGAGGAAGACCATCCCTCCTCCTAATGACCCAGTGCTCTGTCTCACCACGGCTGACGTGAGGAGAACTCTATGCAGAGTTAACCCACGGAAGTCTTCTGGACCAGACAACATTCCTGGCAAAGTTCTCATGGAGTGTGCAGAGCAGCTAGCAGATGTCTTCACTGACATCTTCAACATCTCACTGAGCAGCTCCATCATCCCTACGTGCCTCAAGACAATGACCATCATCCCTGTGCCAAAGAAGTCTACGGTTTCCTGCCTCAATGACTACCGTCCTGTTGCACGTCATGAGGCACATCAAATCACAGCTACCACCCACGCTGGACCCCTTGCAGTTTGCGTATCATCCTAACCGCCCCACGGACGATGCCATCACCACAACCCTCCATCTGGCCCTCACACACCTGGACTGTAAAGACTCCTACGTTCGAATGCTGTTCATAGATTTCAGTTCAGCATTCAACACAATCATCCCTCAGCAGCTGATTGAGAAGCTGAGTCTGCTGGGCCTGAACACCTCTCTCTGCAACTGGATCCTGGATTTCCTGACTGGGAGACCTCAGTCAGTCCGGATCGGGAGCAGTATCTCCAGCACCACCACACTGAGCACTGGAGCTCCTCAGGGCTGTGTGCTCAGTCCATTGCTGTTCACTCTGCTGACTCACGACTGTGCATGGGTCTCATCTGTGTGGTGGGTCTCATCAGCACGAACGACGAGTCAGCATACAGAGAGGAGGTGCAACATCTAACAGTTGTTGACTTCAGGAGAGCACAGTGACCACTCTCCGCTGTCCATCGATGGATCCTCGGGGGAGATCGTCAAGAGCACCAAATAACTTGGTGTCCATCTGGCGGAGAACTTCACCTGGTCACTCAACACCAGCTCCATCACCAAGAAAGCCCAGCAGCGCCTCTACTTCCTGAGGAGGCTGAGGAAAGCCCATCTCCCTCCCCCCATCCTGTCTGTGTTCTACAGAGGGACCATGGAGAGCGTCCTGAGCAGCTGCATCACTGCCTGGTTTGGGAACTGGACCGTCTCAGATCGCAAGACCCTTCAGGGGATAGTGAGGACAGCTGAGATCATCGGAGTCTCTCTCCCCTCTATCACAGACATTTACACCACACACTGCATCCGCAAAGCTAACAGCATTGTGGATGATCCCACACACCCCTCACACACACTCTTACACACCCCACACACCCCTCACACACACTCTTACACACCCCACACACCCCTCACACACACTCTTACACACCCCACACACACACTCTTACACACCCTTTTACACACCCCACACACCCCTCACACACACTCTTACACACCCCACACACCCCTCACACACACTCTTACACACCCCACACACACACTCTTACACACCCCACACACCCCTCACACACACTCTTACACACCCCACACACCCCTCACACACACTCTTACACACCCCACACACCCCTCACACACACTCTTCACCCTCCTGCCATCTGGAAAGAGGTACCGGAGCATCCGGGCCTCACAACCAGACTGTGTAACAGTTTCTTTCCTCAAGCCATCAGGCTCCTCAACACCCAGGACTGAACTGTTCTACACTCTCACACACACACACACACACACACACACTCTCACTCAGAACTGAACTGTATACAACTCTCTGTCTCTCTCACACACAGATACATACACTCTCTCTTGACTGTGTGGACACACACACACACACACACACATAATTTATATTGTTCATTACTTACTGCACTACCTCTACCTGTCATCCGCTGCTATAGTTATATTTATGTTTATTTCTATTTGCACTACCTCAACCGCTGCTGTTGTATTTTTGCACAATATTTTTGCACAATATTTTTTTTACATCATTTCACTTTATCTTATCTTATTTCACTTACATTCCAGTACACATGTTCTTTTATTTCTTTTCAGCGCTAAGTGTCCTGTGTTCTTTTGTGTTGTCTTTCTTGTATTTATTGTCTTTGCACTGTCTTGTCTATGCTCTGTTTGCACCTAGCTGCACACTGTGCACTTTACGTGGCTAAGACAAACTTCTGTCCTAGCTCTGTGGTGTTGTTTTTCTGTTGAACTTGTTGTTGTATGTTTATGTAGCACCAGGTCCTGGAAAAACGTTGTTTCATTTCACTCTGTACTGCATCATATATATGTGGTTGAAATGACAATAAAGTTTCTTGAATCTTGAATGTTGAATCTCTATTGTTCATAGCTATTTCAGAATGTTTAGTCCTGCAATGTTGGCTGGAGATATTTAAAGAAAAAGGAAACAAAAATGTAGTGTGTGTGTGTGTGTGTGTGTGTTTGAGATATGCAGCTTTTACAGATACAGCTGTCAGGAGACATCAACTCTAAAAAAAAAAAAAACACTACTGGGCCACAGTGACAAATTTCCCTTCTTCAATCCATCTCAGCCTCAACACACACACACACACACACATACACACACTATCTATACATAGCAATTCCTAACATAAATGCACACATTTTCTTATAGTAAATGAGGCGCAGTAAGTTCTAGAAGTATTAAGACCTTTTATAATTGGGGGTGTGTCAGAGTTGGGAATAATACAGTGGCATTATTGTGATTAACCTTAAATAAAGATCAGCTGTTTCTGTAGGATTCACACAGAGGAAATGGAGCAGCACAGTGGCATCACTAAGAACAGGATGTCTCTCCAACATTTATAAAATGACAAGACAGAAACTTACCAGGGAGGCTGCCAAGAGACCTACAGCAACATTACAGGAGCTTCAGGAAGATCTGAAACGTACTGATGACTCTCTACATGACGCGTGTCTCTTACACTACCAGTCAAAAGTTTGGACACACACCTTTTAATTAAATGTTTTTTGTTTAGGGATTTATTTTCTACATTCTAGAACAATACTGGAGACTTCAAAACTATGAAATAACACACATGGACTTAAGTAATCCATATATAATGACAAAAAACAACAGTCAGTTGTTATTTTAAGGCACAGAAGGTGTGTCCAAACTTTTGACTGGTAGTGTATATACTTCTCATGTCTGGGCTCTGGGGCAGGACAACTAGACAGCACCCTCACAATGGGACCAGTTCCAAAATATCACCAGTAGTGGCAGCATCATTCTTTTAGGTTGCTGTTCTTTATCTGGAACTGGGCTTTATCAAGTTATAGAGAACAATGAATGGGTACAAATACCAGCTGATTTTAATTCAAAGGAATTTCACCTTTGAGCGCAACAGTGAAGCATGCATCCAATGATTCTGAATGATTTAGCCAGAACCAAGACCTAAATCCAACAAAAATATTTGTGGTGACCTGAAGTGGGGCTGTGCACAGGAGATGCCCTTAGAATCTAATATGGATCTACAAAGCGTTGCAGGAAAATATTGCCAAGTGTCACTCTGTGAGACACAAAAAGACTAAATGGTGTAATCAGATCAAAGTGTTTTAACAAAGTATTAGTTCAGGGGATGTGGAAACTTATTCAATGATGTTAACGAACGTTTTTGGATGTTTATAAGTTGAGAACCGCTAAGGAAACATACAGCAGATTTAGATCTCAGTCTACTCAGATGGAGTGAGGTGTAAAAACTGGTTCATGATGAGTTGGGAAAATGTAACATGATCATCCCCACTGCTTGGTGGACATGAAGTCTGTTTCCCTGAAGACTCTCAAAATGTGAATACTGTGCCAAAATCTGATGCCCATCTAATCCATATTGACCTCCTACATCTGGGGTATTCAATCTTATCCACAAACCACACCTGATTCCACATGTTGGCTTTCAGTAGACTCAGGTGTGGCTTCTGCTCAGTTGGAATGAAAACCTGACCCTCAGACCGGCCCTGTGCGGATAAGATTGTACATCCCTGTCCTAGATCTACTGGGCATAACTTGATTTTTTATGCTATCCTGGATTTGGTCGAAACTTTCACAAGAAATGTGTTATTAGCTGTTATTGTGCACAAAACCAAATAGCAGATGAGAAAGTCCTAGGTTCATTTTCATTTTCTCTGTTCACACTATGATCCCCTGCAATGGCTCCACCCAAGCCACTCCTCTTCTGGCATTCCAACCATTTAAGTTCAAAAAGGTACCCAAGCCTGTGTGTATATAGCATTGGCCAGCTTTCTCTCTTAGGGTAGGCCTGCACCAGGCAGCGGTGGTGTGTAGTAGGTGGAGCTGTGGTTTAATATGAGGGTGCAGAGGGATGGCAGTTTTTGGGGTTGAGCTACAGGGGTAATGAAGATCATGGCACAGTTTCCAGTCTCTCTCCCTGGGCAGTGAGCAGAGCCAAGCAGAAGGTGTGGTATGAGCCAGCTGGAAACATACCACGTTATTCCACTGGAAAATGATCATCTTACTGGCTGATCACCATGGCAATGGCAGAAGCATAAATAAATAAAGCGTGACATGCACTCACCTTGGATGTGCTGTGTTTTTGAGCAGTGTATCGCTGACATTGTTACAGTCATCTAATACCTAGAGTCATGGATTTCTACAGTTTATGCCGAGTAAAAAACGTTGAATTTTCTGCCATTTTTTCAATATAATATAATACAATATAAAACAGGTTTTAAACAAAGAACATACACATGCATCACAGGCATTTAATATCTTTAGAGCTGTATTTCATTCTGTTTTTTCGGGCAGTTGTCCTATTTTTCATGTATTTTACATATTGAGCTTGGCTTTTAAAAGTGTTTTTCTTTCTTTTCTGAATCTTGTAATTGTGGCTCAGTATCTTTTCTTAAGAATAGAGCATTCACTACCCAATCCCCTGTGTGTGACTCATACAACATACATTTTACACTCACATGCTCACATCCCTACCAGTTCATCTAGCTCCACTTTGATCAAGAATCCAATTTAATTCAATTTTATTTCTATATAAAGTCTAAAACCACAGAAATCTTCTAAACTGGCTGCTTTGTCTTCTGCTTTAAATCAGGTCTTCGCTTTTCCTTTTCCAGCTACAGACATGACTGCTACCCTACTTCACATCTCTGACCATCATCTGGTATCCTTCACTATCACTCTCCCTATTCTGAATAAAACCAATTACCAACACTTCTTTCTAACCTCCTGCACTTGATCACTATGATCATCAATGGTTCTGAAACTTCTGGTCATTACCCGACTATCTTCAATAGAGGAAGGTTTATTCCCATTCTGAAGAAACTTTCTCTCTTTTTTCTTTCTAAAATCTTTGAATGTATTGTTTAAAATCATCAGTCCCTCTCTCTCTCACAGAACAACTTCCAAGATTCCAACCAGTCTGGCTTCAAAGCAGCATGTTCCACAGAGACTGCCCTTTAGGCTGCCAATGAGAAACTCCATGCTGCTAGATCAGTCATCCATCCTCATCCTCTTGACCTTTCAGAAGCTTTTGACATGGTCGACCACAAGACTCTCTTGTCCACCTTCAAGAATCTTGGAATTTGTGGAACAGCATGGGAATAGTTTGCTTCCTAGAATGTTGCTCATATCAGATAACACAGAGGGTATGGACACCCACAAGACAGTGAATTATATTCATCCCAAATTAGCAAGCCAGAGGCAACTATGGCAAAGAAAAACTCCTCTGAGACAATTTGAGATGGAAATCTTTTTATATGAGGAGGAGGAACCAGAATCAAAAGGGAACCCATCCTCATCTGGGTGACACCAGAGTGTGATTATAAATCATTTGCTTTCTTCAACTGTGTATAGTCAAGTGGATTTGTGCAACCAGGATCTTTTTATCAGCATAAGTATAAGCATCCTTTACTTTCTGCATTGATTATAGATTTAACAAATTTCTTTTCTACCAAAGCCATCATATATTCAATGCTGGAGACTAGAGCGCAAAACTGACCACTGCAACAGCAGTTCAAAGCCACTGCCATGGTCTCCACATGCTTCTATCCACAGCAGTCCCATGTATCTCCAGGCTGTCCACAACACTCTGCCTTTGCAGACGCAGAGCTTAAGCCATGGAGACCAAATAAAATGGTGTGGGAGCAGAGTTTCGACTGCTCAATCGCAATCCATGATTTGTTGCTGACATCGAGCTCCTCCGAGCCCGATGCAGACAACATTATTTCATTGTCTGGCTTGAAAGAAATCACAGAGTGAGCTTCCGAGTCCAAAATGCGGCCTTCAGAGTTGCTCCACTTCTGCAAACTCCAACTGTGAGCCCTGTGATCAAAGCGGATACGTTGCCTTGGCAGACGCGGACCTCAAGCCACAAGGAGCAGGCATTTAGCTTGAATATAAAGCCAGGTATTAGTGGTGCTTCTTAAGAGAAAAATCTCTCTGATCAGGAATGCCCCACTCTCAACAAACAACACAAAGTGTATGCCAGTCATACTCTGTATAAAAACCGGGGCGTGGCGGCCAATCCATTGTCTATAATTAGGGTCACGGGGGACTGCTGGAGCCTATCCCAGCACACATTGGGTGAAAGGCAGTGGTACACCCTGGACAGGTCGCCAGTCACTCGCAGGGCCACACATATAGACAGACAACCACACACACTCCTATGGGCAATTTAGAATTACTAATCCACCTAATGTACATGTTTTAGGACTGTGGGAGGAAACCAGAGTACACAGAGTAAACCCACACAGGCACAGGGAGAACATGCAAACTCCACAAAGAAAGACCCCTACCAACAGTGCTGACCACTAACCCACATCTTTTAAATCATTTTCCATATCGCTAAAAGACATAACAAAATAGACAAGAAAAATGACAAAATAGACAATTTACACAGACAGACAAATGGCTTCCTGAAGACAAAGAAGCTGAATGAATGTGATGTAGATGAAAATTTTTTTGGTTGATTTGGCATGCTTTGCTACATCACCTAACTCTCCTATCCAATAGATTGGTGTTGTTTCATACGATGTTCAGGTGCTGCATCCGCAAAGGGGGTGTTCCCATACCATTAAGCCATGATGCAGTGTTGACTTCCCTCAAAAGGGAGCATAATGTAACATCATAACATCATAAAATATTGTTTAAAGAATAGATTTTAATGCAGTTTAGCACAATTGCATTAGTCATTAGTGTAGCTAAAACAGATTAAATTATTCTAAATATTATTCATTATTAATGTTTAATGTATTGTAGAGTAATGTCAAGACATAATTTATCATTACATTTACATATCTTGCATTTGGTAGATGCTCTTATGCAGAGCAATGTACCCTATCAATGAATACATTAACACTGGTTCAATAGGTCACAGACTTAGGATACAATTAGCCTAAAAACTGAGTTGGTGTTTTTTTTTTTTTTTTTTTTTTTATAAATATGTGGATACAACATATAACAATACATAAAAACAGGGAAAAATAAGAGTTAGTTTAAGTGCTTCAGGAAGAGTTAGGTCTTCAGTCGATGTTTGACGAGGGTCAGTACCTAGGCTTACGGACATCTAGGGGACGTTCATTCCACCACCTCGGTGCCAGAACAGAGAAGAGTCTAGTTGTAGACCTACCTTTTACCCTGAGAGATGGTGGGACCAGTCGGGCAGTGCTAGTGGATCTGAGAGAGCGAGGAGCAGTGCGAGGAGTAATAAGATCTTTGAGGTAAGATGGTGCTGGTCCATTCTTGGCTTTGTAGGCAAGCATCAGTGTTTTGAATCTGATGCATGCTAGCAGAAGCCAGTGGAGGGAACGCAGCAGTGGGGTGTGGGAGAACTTAGGCAGGATGAAAGCAAGCCTTGCAGCTGCATTTTGGATCATTTGCAGTGGACGAATTGCATTCAGAGGAAGACCTGCAAGTGAAGAGTTGCAGTAGTCCAGTCTCAAAATAACCGGAGAAACAAGCACTTGAGTAGCCTGTGTTGATATAAATGGTCAAATCCTTCTGATGTTGTACAAAAGAAACCGACATGAGTGTGTCACATTAGCAACATGGCAGGAAAAGGACAGTTGATTGGCCATGTTTACCCCGAGGTTGCAAGCAGTGGCCGAAGGGGAGACCATTGAGTTGTTCAGATATAATGCAAGATCCTGGGCTGGGGATGAATCACCTGTGATGACCAGCAGTTCAGTTTTGCTTGGATTGAGTTTTAGCTGATGAGCGGTCATCCAAGATGAAATGTCTGCCAGACACGCTGATATACGAGCAGAGGCTCTGGTATCTGAGAGAGGGAAGGAGAAGATAAGTTGGTTGTCATCCTCATAGCAGTGGTAAGAAAAGCCATGTGAGGATATAACTCCAAGAGAGTGAGTGTAGAGGGAGAAAAGGAGATGACCAAGTACTGAGCCTTGTGGGACACCAGTGGAGAGTCAGCAGCTGTCAATCCCTTTCATGTTAACTGATATGAGCGACCATCCAGGTAGGAAGAAAACCATTCCCATGGTGTTTCACAAATTCCAAGACTCCTGAGGGTGGGCAAGAGAGTCTTGTGGTTAACTGTGTCAAATGCTGCAGAAAGGTGGAGGAGGATGAGGATGAGCTTGGCTGATCTAGCAGCATGTAGTTTCTCAGTGACCGTCAAAAGGGCAGTCTCTGTGGAATGTGCTGCTTTGAAGCCAGACTGGTTGGGATCATGGAGATTATTCTGCAGAAGATAGTCAGACAGTTGATTATAAACAATGTGTTCGAGAATTTTTGAAATGAGAGAAGTGATACCGGTCTGTATTTGCTGATGTCTGAAGGATCCAGAGCACGTTTCTTCAGTATGGGGATAACCCTTGCTTTCTTTAAGGAAATTGGTACATAACCAGATGTTATGGATCTATTGATGACTGTGGTGATGAAGGGCAGGAGGTCAGGCGAGATGATCTGGAGCATAGTGGAATGGATTGGATCCAGTGGCCAGGTGGTAGGATTGCAGGAATGGATGATTGCAGGAATGGATGATTTGCAAAACCTCATCTGCTGCTATGGTTGAGAGATGCTTCTACTTGGAGTAGAGGAGTCCTGACTATGTAATGTAGATGAAGTTGGGGCAGAAGTGAAGGTCTGGCAGATTATCTCAATCGTCTCTGTGTAAAAAGTGCCAAAATGTTGTGAAGTTTTTGGGAATCTTGTGCAAAAGCCTTGAGCTTATCCTTGTAGAAGGAAGAAGAAGTCATGTCCGAAGAGAATCTGGACAGGAGCATACTGTATGTTAAGACATGAGGTCTGCATAGAGATTTCTTCCACTTCCTCTCTGCTGTTCATAGTTCTCTCCGATTGTTGCGAAGCACATCTGACAGCCAGGGAGCAGGACAAGAAGTCTGCGTTTAGTGGACAAAGGGCAGAGAAGGTCCATGGTTGAGGAATGAGTAAAGAGTCAGAGACTTCATCACTTCTTCCCTACCTGACACCCCGGACCCGCCACAGTTCTTGTACCGGCCCAAAGTGATCTACTGAGGATGCCATCGCATACCTCCATCACATAGCCCTGGGCCACCTGGACAGCAGAAAGAGGAATTATGTTAAAATGCTGTTTGTTGACTACAGTTCAGCATGTCCAGTGTCAAATTTGTTTTGAGTTTTGTTAATAAAGCAGTGCTTTAATTTATCGGGCATGTGGGTCTGCTAAACTGCATGTGCAAGCTCACGACTACCAGAGAGATCTGGGTTCAGTCCTTGCTTCGGGTGGTGTCTCCCGATTGTTACCCTTGTATTTTGAAATAAAAAAAAAAATAGAACTAAATAAATTAGATCTTGTTTGTTACTCTGCCTGCAAATATGCATTCTAATAATGTGCATGATGCATTAATATTTATACTTTAATATAATGATTTTATTTTATTGCAAGATTTCCATGTTTGTGCTGTTTATCAATGTTGTACCTCTAAATGGAAAGAAAACTAACCAGAAAAATTCTAATAAGATTTGAGTGCAGTATATTTATATAAAACAAGGCTTTAATAAAGTGTTTGCAGCAAATTCTAAATTGCATAGTAATGGAATTCACAGACCTCTTTTTAGGAAATACAAAAAAAATGTGTCTAGTCTGAGCTGTATTTTGACTTTAATACAGCTCAGACTAGACGCATTTTTTTTGTATTTCCTAAAAAGAGATCTGTGAAGACATTAATCAACTCCTTATATGAATTTCCTAAAATAAAGGGCTATCTTTACACTTAGAACTTGAAAGTCAATGAGAGATTTTTTCTCCTGAGTGTGCTGGCTTTCCATAAGTCTTTTTCAAGATAAATATCACAATGTAGTAGAACAAGACACAGATATAGTGTACATTCAGCTTGATTCATAACTGAAGTCTTTTTTTACTTTACACTGCAGCAATTTATTATAATATATATGAAAAAGTAAGTATTTATATAATAATTGAGTTTTCAATAAATAAATAAATAAATAAATAAATAAATGTAAAGAATAGTATTAAAAGTGATTTCATTCCAAAGCCTTTTGTGTACCAGTCCGGTGAATTTTGAAAGTCAGTCACATTGTCTGCCTCCAGCCAGAAGTTCACCGGCACATGATTTGCATTTCATAGATTTTATTATAAAATCACCCGTGCAAATATGCATTTCAAATCTGTGCACTGTGATTAAAATGTGCCTGGAAAAAAGGAAAGTTTTATAACACCCACTGCAGTGTGGTGACATAGTTAATAGCAGGTTATGGTCACTGAACTGCTGGATGTCCAAGTGGTACACCAAAAACAACTCCATCCCTCTCTGGAAGGTGCTGATCTCTTTTATTGCAGCATTACACATACTCTGGGAACAGGTCTAGTTAATTACTGAGCCAAGGCCAGGGAGCAGGCAAGCAGACAAGCCTATCTGACTGTCTGCTAGCTGCAGATATAGTTATACACATTGACCTCACCACAGGGGAGGAGGTGCCATAGATATTTCTGATGGTAATCTTGGTGTTGCACAAAAATCTCCCAGGGCCATATTCTGAATTCCTCCAGATTTAATTTTTTACCTATTTGTTTCTCTAGATCTTCTGAGAACAGCACATGTGTCCATCCTTGATTCAGAAGGGGGTAACCAGAGTGTAATAGAACCAACACACAATGGAGGCCACACTGTTGGTCTCATTGGGACCAACACGATATTAGGCAGGTGGTCATAAGGTTATGCCTGATCTGTGTATTGTCACACACAGAGATGAATATATAATACTAAAAGCAATCTAACCCCTTCTAAAATAATCAGCTGTTCCCTCAGCACTGGCTATGTTCCTAAATCCTTTAAAACAGTAATTATTAAACCCCTGATTTAAAAAAAATTTTATTTGACTGACCGTTATCAGTGAGTAGATCTAAATGGTGACCTATCTATACATACCAAGGAGTAGCAAGTTTGGTGTTCAGCAAGGTTCTGTTTTAGGCTCACTGCTTTTATCTTTATATATGCTACCTCTGTGTACAATTATCCCTAGGATAGCCTACTTCCATCTCAGAAATATTGCTAAGATAAGAAATATGATGTCACATCATAATGCAGAAAAACTAGTATGCTTTTGTTAGCTCTAGGTTGGATTATTGTAATGTCTTACTGTCTGGATGTTCCAGTAGGAGCAAAAAAGCTCCAGTTAGACCAGAACACAGCAACTAGAGTCCTCACTAGAACCAGAAGATATGAACACATCACTCCTATCTTAGCCACACTACTCTGGATCACAGAAAAATTTGTGAATTAGTTTATAATTGATTATAAATACGACTAAGCAGTGAGGACAGCTGAAAAGATCATCAGAGTCTCTCTCCCCTCTATCACGGACATTTACACCACACACTGCATCCGCAAAGCTAACAGCATTGTGGCTGACCCCACACACCCCTCACACACACTTACACACCCCACACACCCCTCACACACACTTACACACCCCACACACCCCTCACACACACTTACACACCCCACACACCCCTCACACACACTTACACACCCCACACACCCCTCACACACACTTACACACCCCACACACCCCTCACACACACTCTTACACACCCCACACACCCCTCACACACACTTACACACCCTTCACACACTCTTACACACCACACACACCCCTCACACACACTTACACACCCCACACACCCCTCACACACACTTACACACCCCACACACCCCTCACACACACTTACACACCCCACACACCCCTCACACACACTCTTACACACCCCACACACCCCTCACACACACTTACACACCCCACACACCCCTCACACACACTCTTACACACCCCACACACCCCTCACACACACTCTTACACACCCCACACACCCCTCACACACACTCTTACACACCCCCCACACCCCTCACACACACTCTTACACACCCCACACACCCCTCACACACACTCTTACACACCCCACACACCCCTCACACACACTCTTACACACCCCACACACCCCTCACACACACTCTTACACACCCCACACACACACTCTTACACACCCCACACACCCCTCACACACACTCTTACACACCCCACACACCCCTCACATACACTCTTACACACCCCACACACCCCTCACACACACCCCACACACCCCTCACACACACTCTTACACACCCCACACACCCCTCACATACACTCTTACACACCCCACACACCCCTCACACACACCCCACACACCCCTCACACACACTCTTACACACCCCACACACCCCTCACACACACTCTTACACACCCCACACACCCCTCACACACACTCTTACACACCCCACACACCCCTCACATACACTCTTACACACCCCACACACCCCTCACACACACCCCACACACCCCTCACACACACTCTTACACACCCCACACACCCCTCACACACACTCTTACACACCCCTCACACACACTCTTACACACCCCACACACCCCTCACACACACTCTTCACCCTCCTGCCATCTGGAAAGAGGTACCGGAGCATTCGGGCCTCACAACCAGACTGTGTAACAGTTTCTTTCCTCAAGCCATCAGGCTCCTCAACACCCAGGACTGAACTGTTCTACACTCTCTCTCTCTCACACACACACACACACACACACACACACACACACACTCTCACTCAGGACTGAACTGTTCTACACTCTCTCACACACACACACACACACACACACTCTCACTCAGAACTGAACTGTATACAACTCTCTGTCTCTCTCACACAGATACACACACTCTCTCTTGACTGTGTGGACACACACACACACACACACACATAATTTATATTGTTCATTACTTATTGCACTACCTCTACCTGTCATCCGCTGCTATAGTTATATTTATGTTTATTCTATTTGCACTACCTCAACCGCTGCTGTGTATTTTTGCACAATATTTTTGCACAATATTTTTTTACATCATTTCATTTTATCTTATTTTATTTCACTTACATTCCAGTACACGTTCTTTTCTTTCTTTTCTGCGCTAAGTGTCCTGTGTTCTTTTGTGTTGTCTTTCTTGTATTTATTGTCTTTTGCACTGTCTTGTCTATGCTCTGTTTGCACCTAGCTGCACACTGTGCACTTTACGTGGCTAAGACAAACTTCTGTCCTAGCTCTGTGGTGGTGTTTTTCTGTTGAACTTGTTGTTGTATGTTTATGTAGCACCAGGTCCTGGAGAAACGTTGTTTCATTTCACTATGTACTGCGTCAGATATATGTGGTTGAAATGACAATAAAGTTTCTTGAATCTTGAATCTTGAAATGAGCGCAACAAACAATGTTGCAGAGCAGAGGATGCTCTCAGATAGTTGACAAGTTGCATGACTGTTGTCATGACTTCTGAGTACCTTTCTCCAAGGCTGGCACACAAAACCATCTGGTGAATTATGCAGTGGTATGCCATGAGGTCAGGGTGGTGAATTCTCAAGTGTGACACTAATCCCCTCTCTTTCCCAATCATACATGGCACGGCATCAGTAGCAATGGAAACAACATGCTTCAGGTCTATCTTCCTGTCTCTAAGCATCTGTGTCACTGCTTCAGAAGTCATCCCCCCTTGTGTGTCTTTTCTTATCAACGGCCAGCTTTGAGCACGCCATTTTCACTTTCAGTCAGCAAAAAAAAAGTCAGTTATCGATATTTGCACTGCTCGCAAACGATGAGACTGCCTGTTCACCTGCCTGCCTGACATCGCTCTAGCGATGCTGTTACAGCTGCTGTGATTGGACATAGATGAAGCAGCCAAACTGAGTAGAAGCCTCAAAGATATATAGCGTGGAATCACAATTGCGCACTCCATTGAGAACTCATTTGGATCATGATTAAATTAGCATGTTGGTTTTGGCGCTGGTCCAGATTTAACCGTGTCTGGGTCCAGATGCGAACCGGAGTCCGCCTATTGAATACCCCAGGTTTAGAGTAAGTAACCTGTACGTAAGTAGTGCTAGTTTATAATCAATTCTAAACTTAAAAGTTGGGGTTATATGATCATATTTTCTTGATCTGGTAAGAACTCTGGCAGCTGCATTCTGGACTAACTGTAGCTTGTTTATTGAAGATGTGACTGAAGACTGTTGTAATGCATTACAGTAGTCCAGTCTGGAGGTCAGGAATGCATGACCTAGCTTTTCTACACCAGATACAGATAAAATGTTCCTAAGCTTGCCAATATTTCTAAGATGGAAGAAAGCTGTTTTTGTAATATTGGAGATATGATTTTTAAAGGACAAATTGCTGTCTAATATTATGCCATATTTCACTGTCCAGCTAGTAGTAACACTGCATCCTTCTAAATGCAAGCTGAATTGTGAGAGCTTCTGTGTACTGGTTTTTAGAGCAATAAGTAATATCTCTGTCTTATCAGAATTTAGTAATAGAAAATTATCGGTCATCCAATCTTTTATATTTTTTACACACTCAGTCGATCTGGACAATTTAGATATTTCATCTGGTTTTGATGAGATATATGTCTATTCACAGAGTATGATGGTTAAAGGACACTAGAAGTGAGTCTTTACTGTCCTTTGCACTGTTTTAGGAATGTTTTTTTCCTCTCCACAAGTTTTGAGCATGAGAGGTTATTCTATTTTGCATGTGTTTTAAATAAGATATTCAGTGAGCTAGGATATGGAAAGGGCAAGCTGGGCTGACTTAGATGCACAGGAGGATTTACAGAGTTCAGACACATCACCGCAGAGATGAAATCCTTATTTATTATTGTTTTCCTACTTCTCTGTGAGGTGGATCAAATACAGGGGTTGGACAATGAAACTGAAACGCCTGGTTTTAGACCACAATAATTCATTAGTATGGTGTAGGGCCTCCTTTTGCGGCCAATACAGCATCAGTTCGTCTTGGGAATGACAGATACAAGTCCTGCACAGTGGCCAGAGGGATTTTGAGCCATTCTTCTTGCAGAATAGTGGCCAGGTCACTACGTGATGCTGGTGGAGGAAAACGTTTCCTGACTCGCTCCTCCAAAACACCCCAAAGTGGCTCAATAATATTTAGATCTGGTGACTGTGCAGGCCATGGGAGATGTTCAACTTCACTTTCATGTTCATCAAACCACTCTGTCACCAGTCTTGCTGTGTGTATTGGTGCATTATCATCCTGATACATGGCACTGCCTTCAGGATACAATGTTTGAACCATTGGGTGCACATGGTCCTCCAGAATGGTTCGGTAGTCCTTGGCAGTGATGCGCCCATCTAGCACAAGTATTGGGCCTAGGGAATGCCATGATATTGCAGCCCAAACCATCACTGATCCACCCCCATGCTTCACTCTGGGCATGTAACAGTCTGGGTGGTACGCTTCTTTGGGGCTTCTCCACACCGTAACTCTCCCGGATGTGGGAAAGACAGTGAAGGTGGACTCATCAGAGAACAATACATGTTTCACATTGTCCACAGCCCAAGATATTCGCTGCTGGCACCACTGAAACCGACGTTTGGCATTGGCACGAGTGACCAAAGGTTTGGCTATAGCAGCCCGGCCATGTACATTGACCCTGTGGAGCTCCCGACGGACAGTTTTGGTGGAAACAGGAGAGTTGAGGTGCACATTTAATTCTGCAGTGAGTTGGGCAGCTGTGGTTTTATGTTTTTTGGATACAATCCGGGTTAGCACCTGGACATCCCTTTCAGACAGCTTCCTCTTGCATCCACAGTTACTCCTGTTGGATGTGGTTCGTCCTTCTTGGTGGTATGCTGACATTACCCTGGATACCGTGGCTCTTGATACATCACAAAGACTTGCTGTCTTAGTCACAGATGCACCAGCGAGACGTGCACCAACAATTTGTCCTCTTTTGAACTCTGATATGTCTCCCATAATGTTGTGTGCATTACAATATTTTAAGCAAAACTGTGCTATTACTCTGCTAATTAAACCTTCACACTCTGCTCTTACTGATGGAATGTGCAGTCAATGAAGATCAGGCTGGTCAAATTTAGCCATGAAACCTCCAACACTAAATTGGCTAGTGTTTCAGTTTCATTGTCCAACCCCTGTAAATAATGCTAGAGGTCCATCTGGCGGTTCAACATCAACCAGTACATCTGAGTCATCTACCAGTACATCTGGCTCATCTACCGATATATCTGGATTACCTACCTCAAACGTCCAGCCGGTCTTGGTGAAGGAGAAGAAGACATGGGAAGAAGCTCTGCAGTACTGCAGGATGTACCACACAGCTCTGGCTTCTCCTTCTTTGTATAATCAGCTTCTCCTGCCGGACACTGCGTCTGCTGAAACTGTCAATGTGTGGATCGGCCTGTGTTTTTTGGACAGTAAATGGAGGTGGGTGAATGGGATGCAGATGTGGAGTGAGGCCTCACTGCCTTCATGTCCAGTTTCACACCAGCGTTGTGCTGCTTCTGACATCAACACACATGCCTATCAAAACAGAGACTGCAGTGAAGAACTTAATTTCATCTGCTTCTAAAGGTGAGTAATAAAAATCTACAAGAATACATCACTGTGTTATAATCTTATCTTATCACTGTATTAGCATTGCATCATAACTTATTATTATTATTATTATTATTATTATTATTATTATTATTATTATTGATCATTTAAGAACTGAATATAAATAAATATAAATATGAATATTAATATAATGTACTATTTGTTTTTCTTCCTAGATTGACATTTTTCTTCAAGAGGAATGTTTACATGAAGTAGTAGAACATGACACAGATATCTGTAGCACATTTAGCTTCTTGTCTTCATGATTATGAGTTTAAAATAATTTGCAGTTACTAGTATAACTAACTCTGTAACATCTAGTTAAAAAATATTAGTAAAAAATGTAAAAAATACACTAATAGAATTTTGTTCATAGTAATTGTTTTTGCAGTGTATTGCAGGAGTGAAGTGACAAGTTACAGTGGCTTTGATTGTAAAATAAATCCCATGTGAGTGGTGATTTAAACGAGACTGGGGTAAATAAAGTGCTGTTATGTTTTCATAACCTATTCTACACTTAATAAAATATTTCAACCCAACCCCGCTGACTGTGAAGAGTTAACTCATCCATCACCTGCCTAACATCATAGTCATTCCATAAAGGGCTTTGATACGGTAAAGAAGTGCTGTATTGGGAGCACTACTGGGTTCTGGTGAGTGTGATGTACTCACGTTCCACATGGAACTACCTCGTCTTCTCCAGCGTGAAGAAGCCTACTGTACAGTACTAGTCAATACTTTTACAGTGAGACTGATTCCTATAGGAAATTGTTGTGTGTGTGTGTGCATGTGTGTATGATTGTGTGTGTGTGTGTGTCTATGTGTGCGGCTGTGTGTATGTTTGTGAGACAGACAGTGATTGAATAGCAGAACTCTTCGAAATTTCATGACATAAACAGGGAGTATTTGTACATAAGAAAGGTATAATCTTAATTATTATCTATAGGTAAACAAAAGACATCAGCAGAAATAGACGTGGTGGTTGACGTGTTCACTGGCAGTTTTGCGAGTTTATTATGAAAAGGGCTATCTAAGATAATGTGGGAAATTTCTGAAACTTATACTTGTCATACATCTAATCATTAATTACGTTTGATTTTTAATCAGTAAGGGAAGGTTAAATTACTTTAACCAACTCATAAATTTGATTTCTCTCCTTTAATCTCTAAGACAGATCCGATTCTGGTTTAATCATTAAAATAACAACAAAGAGACGTTACTAGGTAATTCGAGATAAATTGTTTAATCATTAAACTCACTTAGTTATGCTTAATCAAATGATGATTTTAAGATAATATAACTATCAATATAACTAATCATTACCTACTCTCACTTTCATAAACAATGTTGCCTATCTAATTATCGTATCTAATCTACTGATTATCTGATTATCTAATAATCCTTTCAGTATTAACACCTGTCATAATCATTAGTCAACAGCTAAACTTATGGTAAATAAATGAAATTCGCACAAACATAGACATAGAATCTGAGTAGGTTGTTAGATGTGAAACCATGTAAGGAACCAGTTGGTTCATTATAGGGGACAAAAAATATATAAAACCACAAAAATAGAGGTGAGCAAAACTGGCTGAGTCATCGTTAGTGGGTTATTATTCTCGAACTTTCAGGCTTTGGCATAAACAACACAAGGGCATAAGCTAGCATATCATACCATATCATGGAGCTGGCTCCACTGAGACCAAAAAAACATGTTGACGAAATTCAGAATCCTTGAGCTTAGGGGTGAGAACATCATAACAGTCTTATCTGATATGACTCTGACTCGAACGTTAATTTTAGAAATATTAAAGTTAAAATTACCTTTATATAATGTACAGATATTATATTACACCACCTATGCAAATAAGAAGTAGCTTACTGAGGTAAGTGGAAAAACGTAAGATTCCTTGTGGCAAAAGTAAGAACAAAACCAACAGGTACCGAGACAGAAGTGTGTTTGGAGAAGATGTTATTGAAGTGCCAGGAGAAGCGAGCAAAGCAAAATATTATTGCAGTGGCTGAACATGTGTGTAAACATAGGGACACAACACATCGAATCGAAAAATACAGACCTTAAAGGGCTTGAAGCAATGGAGCAGATTTAAAAAATTAAATTAAACTGACTAATCCTAACCTAAATAAATAAATAAATACAGTCAATGTAAATCAAACTAAACTAAGATCACAGAGCCATTTTACCCCTTTTACTTTTACCATATTATCATTATCACATAGGCAACGAGTGAAAACTGAAGTAAAATAAGGGTAGCACCCTTTCCTTAACTAATGGTAAAAGTAATTGCCAGGCAATCACCATGAACCACACAGGAACAACAAACAAGTACACAAACATATGGAATATGTAGATGTGGGTTATGTAGGTTAAAATGTAAGTGATAAACTAAATGTGTAATGAAATAAATGTTTTTTTGGTTTAAATACGTTCTGAAGTCCAGGCAGATTGATTCATGAATCTGTGTACTTCAGTGCCAGTTTCGGTGATATTTTTCTAAATAAAACCGGTTGCTTTTTCTCATTCAAGCCTGGAGGAGTTATTTATTTCTTTTTTTCTCCTGCATTTTTTGATCTGCACTGTAAGACTTTTGATAATATTGGTAATTGAAAAGGCTCCAAGACCACCCTGAAGTGTCTACCCGGAGAGGGGCTCTGGGTTCCGACAATACGGAAGACAGAACTGTCACTGTGTGTCTGTGTTCGGCACATGTCCTCAAAACAGAACAGAAAGTATTTCTAGGACAAAACAAAGGGTATCATGGCAATAAGATGAGGTCTGGTGACACACACTCAACCAGAGTCAGCCCAGAACAGAGCGTGCCTAGATATAGAATACGTCAATGCCCTCTTAGGTCCCAACGGGACCTGTGCACGCTCCTATTGAGCATCAAAACAGTCTTACTTACTCATAGCCCCAACCTCACACGACAGTCACCCTTTAAGGCTGCGCATGCCAGAGGTCAGAGGGTGGTCCTGTCCAGCGGTAAGCAAGACCTACTGTACTTCATTGTACTGTTTGGAACTGCTACAAAAGTATTGTTAACTAGGGCATCTACAGATCACCTAACACAAGCAGAATTGCACTTAAGGATACATGGTAGACCAAAGACCAAAACAATGATCACAACAACTGGTATAATGTAATGCAGAATCCAGTTACCCCAACCATCCCAAAGACAAGAAAGCCATGCAAACCAAGAGTCATCAGCTGGCAGTGGACTAGCTACAGCCTTTCTCATATGTTGAATAACATTGGTGATGTTGTGAAAGTTATCAGGAATAAAAAAAAAAGCATGAAGTGTTGAGCATCTTACAGACACCCCCACGCTCTGCAGTCAACATGCCCAAAATAATCCTATTCTGAAGAACCATGTCTCTCATAGCTTGTAATTCAAAATTGACTAGTTGCAGAGCTTGTTCAGTATCATTCGCTAAGGATAAAAGGATATATATGTTAAGCCATTTATTTAATACCTACTCTGAGGAACATGAACCATCCTACCGCTGCACCTGGTGAAGTCCAGGGGTCAGCTAGGGTATACCCTTCAAAATATCTAGGTACATAATGCCTAGTTTGGCGATAGGACACAGGGGACTGTGTATGTTAGTATGTTAGACACATGAGTGTGTGTATGTTGTGTGTGTGTGTGTGTTTAATTCAATTCAATTTATTTGTATAGTACCTTTTACAATGGACATTGTCTCGAGACAGCTTTACAGAAGAAGAGAAACAGAGAAAGAAGAGAAAAAATATTATTAAATTTAATTATTAAACTGTTTTATCCCTAATGAGAAGTCTGCTGTGACAGTGGCAAGGAAAATCCCCCTGAGATGATATGAGGAAGAAACCTTGAGAGGAACCAGGCTCAGAAGGGAACCCATCCTCAATTGGGTAACACTGGACAGTAAATAATGTAACTGTAATTGATTAATGTCCTTTCTGCAACAGCAATCAATGGCCCATGAGGAACTATTAGGTCAGTGTAGTTTCTAAGGTCATTATAGACACTAATTCTTTGCTGTCACAAGCTGACAGATGAAATGGCAGATCTGTGATGGTGTGAAAGTCCCCAAGTGGCTCTGTCCATGGCTGTCTCCTGGTCCACACAGATCCATACACAGCATCAGTGGGCACCACCAAGCGACAAGACTCCGACCAGGGGTAGGGCAGTGGTCACACTGGAAACTGGCAAACACTGGAAGCTCAGGAGTGGGGTGTATAGCTCCACAGAGAAAGACAGAGAGAGAAGGAGAAAAATATTAAGTATGATTCTGATCATGTGATGTTTAAGACAATGTAGAATTATGTGTAAAGTGCAGGCAGGAACTCCGGCAAGACTAGCTATGACATCATAACTAAAAGGGAGAGCCAGAAGCTGACAGACATGAAGGCTTCCTGGGACATAAAGCATCCGACCACTTCACAGTCAGCAAACCTGAGCGACTTGCGAGGGTGGTAAGATGACAGCATCCAACACATCCCAGTACACCAAACACTCTATGACCATGAACCTTCCAGATCTGCTCCTTTACCTAAGAAAACTATATATTAAAAGCTTGACTAAACAAATGTGTCTTCAGTCTAGACTTAAACATTGAGACTGTGTCTGAATCCCCAACACTAATTGGAAGGCTGTTCCATAACTGTGGGGCTTTGAAAGAAAAAGCTCTGCCCCCTGCTGTAGCCTTTGCTACTTGAGGTACTACCAAGTAACCAGCACCCTTTAGGTGTGGCAGATCATAAAAGACTAAAAGATCGCTCAGGTACTGCAGAGCAAGACCATTCAGTGCTTTTTAGGTCAGGATTTTATAATCAACGCAAAATTTGACTGGGAGCCAATGTAGTGTGGCTAAAATAGGAGTGATGTGTTCATATCTTCTGGTTCTAGTTAGGACTCTAGCTGCTGCATTCTGGACTAACTGGAGCTTGTTTCTGCTCCTACTGGAACATCCAGATAGTGAGACATTACAATAATCCAACCTAGAGGTAACAAAAGCATGAACTAATTTTTCTGCATCATGAAGCGACAACATATTTCTTATCTTAGCAATTTTCCTAAGATGGAAGAAGGCTACCCTAGAGATATTATCTATATGAGCTTCAAATGAAAGACCAGAATCAATAATCACACCAAAATCTTTTACTGCTGGACAAGATGATACCTAAAGACCATCCACCGTTACTTTGTAATCAGAAAGCTCACTTCTAGCTGCATGTGGTCCTAGTACAAGCACCTCTGTCTTGTCAGAGTTAAGCAGGAGGAAGTTAGTGACCATCCAATGTCTAATGTCCTTTACACATTCTTCTATCTTAATAAGCTGGTGTCTCTCATCTGATTTAGCTGAAACATATAGCTGTGTGTCATCTGCATAACAGTGGAAGCTAATACCATGTTTATGAATAATTGCACCAAGGGGTAACATATATAGGGAAAAAGCAGTGGGCCTAAGACAGAACCTTGTGGAACACCGAACATAACCATGGTATGCATAGAAATGTCACCTTCTAGATCTACAAACATAACGGTCAGTCAAATAAGACCTGAGTCAGGAAAGGGCTGTTCCTTTAACAACAACATGTTCTAGCCTATGAAGTAGAACAGTGTGGTCAATGGTGTCAAAAGCTGCACTATGGTCCAGTAGCACCAGTAAGGAGACACAACCCTGATCAGAGGCCAGTAACAGGTCATTGACCACTTTAACCAGTGCTGTCTCTGTGCTATGATGAGGCCTAAATCCTGACTGATACATTTCATAAATGTTATTTCTATGCAGGTCTGAACATAACTGCTGTGCTACAGCCTTTTCTAGGATCTTGGAGATAAAGGGCAGGTTTGATATCGGTCTATAGTTAGACAGCTGACCAGGGTCGAGGTCCGGTTTTTTAATCAAGGGTTTGATAACTGCTAGCTTAAAAGATTTAGGCACATAGCCTGTGCTTAGAGAAGAATTAACGATTTTTAGAAGGGGTTCAGTAGCTACTGGTAATATCTGTTTAAGGAAAGATGTGGGTAAAGGATCTAGAATGCAGGTTGAAAGTTTTGAAGAGGAATTTAGTGAAATTAGATCAGGCTCTTGAAGTGGAGTGAAGCACTCTAAGCTCTGATCAGAAATAGTTATATTATCTAAAGGATTATCTATCAAATAATATGGTTTTAAATTAATAGTCTGAATTTTTTTGCCTGATATTGTCAATTTTTTCATTGAAATAATTCATGAAGTCATTGCTGCTAAATGTAGATGGTGTGCGCTTTTCTACAGTGGTTTTACTCCTAGTTAGTTTTGCTACAGTGCTAAATAAAAATTTAGGATTGTTTTTGTTATCTTCGATTAGGGCAGAGAGATACGCTGATCTAGCAGCACTAAGAGAATTTTTGTATCTCAGAAGGCTTTCCTTCCATGCCATCTGGAATACTGCTAATTTAGTTTGACGGCATTTACGCTCTAGTTTCCTAGCTGATAGTTTTAAAGCTCGTGTGTGGTTGTTGTACCAGGGTGCTAGTTTATTCTCTTTAATTATTTTCCATAAAGTGGAGCTACAGTGTCTAGGATGTTGCGAAACATTGACTCCAGGTAATCAGTCACCTGGTCAAGTTCTGTGGGGTCAGACAATGAACCAATCATGTGTGATAATTCTGGGAGACTATCGGTAAATCTCTCTGCAGTAGCAGACGTAAATATATACGCTTCATACGGTAATGCGGCAAATTGAGCATCTCGTGTCTAAGATGCATTCTAAATGAAACTAGATCATGATCTGAGATAGCTTCCGACTGTGGAAGAGTGACTATGTTTTCTATATTTAATCCGAATGTAAAAATGAGATCCAGAGTGTGACCTCCATTATGAGTGGGTCCTATTACATTTTGATTAACACCTAATGAATCTAAGATGGACACACCTGCTGTTCTCAGAGGGTCTTCTGGCTTATCAAAATGAATGTTGAAGTCTCCTACTATTAATGCTTTGTCTAAAGAAACAACAAGGTTTGAAGTAAAATCTCCAAATTCACTAAGGAATTCAGAGTATGGCCCTGGGGGTCTGTAAATAACAATGATTGGAATTGACTCTGTGAACTTATTATTTGTAGTTGCATATGTTATGTTAGTACAGTGAGGGAAAAAATTATTTGATCCCCTGCCCACTGACAAAGAAATGATCAGTCTGTAATTTTAATGGTAGGTTTATGTGAACAGTGAGAGACAGAATAACAACAGAAACAACAGAACAGAATAACAACAGAATAACAACAAAAAAATCCAAAAAAAACTTCAAAAAAGTTATACATTGATTTGCATTTTATTGAGTGAAATAAGTATTGTCTCAGCCTCACTCATCCTCAGCACTGGAGCCCCCCAGGGTTGTGTTCTGAGCCCCCTGCTGTACTCACTGTACACCAGCAACTGTGTGGCTACTTCCAGCTCCACCAACATTGTTAAGTTTGCGGACAATACTGTGGTGGTGGGCCTGATCTCCAGCAACGACGAGATGGCCTCCCTAGAGGAGATTGAAAAACTGGAGACATGGTGCCAGGACAACAATCTCCTCCTGAATGTCAGCAAGATTAAGAAGCTGATAGTGGACTTCAGTACAAAGCAGGAGAGGAATTACGGCCCCTCACTATCAATGGGACCCCAGTGGAGAGAGTGGACAGTTTCCGGTACCTAGGTGTTCACATCACACAGGACCTGACACAGTCCTGTCACGTTAACACCCTGGTGAAGAAGGCCCGGCAGCGTCTTTATCATCTCAGATGCCTAAAGGAATTTAAACTGCCCTCAAAGGTGCTAAAGGCCAGGGCTAGGGCCAGGGAGCAGACAAGCAGGTTAATCCGACCATCTGCTAGCTGCAATGAGTCGTCACTCAGGGTTCATAACATTGAGACTGTGTCTGTTCCCCGAACCAAACGAAAATGTTTTAAAAGGAATCAGAACATTTGTTTTAGTAACCTGATTAACATAAAACTAGATGATAGTGAATGCACAGCCAGCACCTTTGATCTGAAGCTAGGACTGTTAAATATAAGATCTCTGTCAACTAAAGCACTTATTATTAATGAACTGATTACTGATCAGGAGTTCAGTGTTCTTTGTTTAACAGAAACATGGATTAAACAAAACGAGTACATAGCATTAAATAAAGCTTGTCCGCCTGGCTACAGCTATATACATCAACCGCGTCTAACAGGCAGGGGAGGAGGTGTCGCAGTTATTCATGATAATAAGCTAAGCGCCACACAAAAACCCAGACATCACTTCAACACATTCGAAGTTCTTTATACTAACCTAACGTACGCAAGAACTAATAATAAGTTCACAGAGTCAATTCCACTAATTGTTATTTACAGACCCCCAGGGCCGTACTCTGAATTCCTCAGTGAATTTGGAGATTTTACTTCAAACCTTGTTGTTTCTTTAGACAAAGCATTAATAGTAGGAGACTTCAACATTCATTTTGATAAGCCAGAAGACCCTCTGAGAATAGCAGGTGTGTCCATCTTAGATTCATTAGGTGTTAATCAAAATGTAATAGGACCCACTCATAATGGAGGTCACACTCTGGATCTCATTTTTACATTCGGATTAAATATAGAAAACATAGTCACTCTTCCACAGTCGGAAGCTATCTCAGATCATGATCTAGTTTCATTTAGAATGCGTCTTAGTCACGAGATGCGCAACTTGCCACGTTACCGTATGAAGCGTATACTTACGTCTCCTACCACAGAGAGAATTACCGATAGTCTCCCTGAATTATCACACATGATTGGTTCGTTGTCTGACCCCACTAAACTTGGCCAAGCAACCTATTACCTGGAGTCAATGTTTTGGAACACCCTAGACACTGTAGCTCCACTTAAATGGAAAATAATAAAAGAGAAGAAACTAGCACCCTGGTACAACGACCACACACGAGCTTTAAAACAATCAACTAGAAAACTAAAATGTAAATGGAATGAAACTAAATTGGCAGTATTTCAGTTAGCATGGAAGGAAAGCATTCTGAGATACAAAAATCCTAATCGAAAATAACAAACCCAAAATTTTTATTTAGCACTGTAGCAAAACTAACTAGGAGTAAAACCCCTGTAGAAAAGCGCACACCATCCATATTTAGCAGCAATGACTCCATGAATTTTTTCAATGAAAAAATTAACAATATCAGGCAAAAAATTCAGACTATTAATTTAAAACCAAATTATTTGATAGATAATTCTTTAGATAATATAACTATTTCTGATCAGAGCTTAGAGTGCTTCACTCCACTTCAAGAGCCTGATCTAATTTCACTAATTTCCTCTTCAAAACTTTCAACCTGCATTCTAGATCCTTTACCCACGTCTTTCCTTGAACAGATTACCAGTAGCTACTTCTAAAAATCATTAATTCTTCCCTAAACACTGGCTATGTGCCTAAATCCTTTAAGCTAGCAGTTATCAAACCCTTGATTAAAAAACCGGACCTCGACCCTGGTCAGCTGTCTAACTATAGACTGATATCAAACCTGCCCTTTATCTCCAAGATCCTAGAAAAGGCTGTAGCACAGCAGTTATGTTCAGACCTGCATAGAAATAACATTTATGAAATGTATCAGTCAGGATTTAGGCCTCATCATAGCACAGAGACAGCACTGGTTAAAGTGGTCAATGACCTGTTACTGGCTTCTGATCAGGGTTGTGTCTCCTTACTGGTGTTACTGGATCTCAGTGCAGCTTTTGACACCATTGACCACACTGTTCTACTTGATAGACTAGAACATGTTGTTGGTCTTAAAGGAACAGCCCTCTCCTGGCTCAGGTCTTATTTGACATACATCAGTTTGTAGATCTAGATGGTGACTTCTCCATGCATACCAAGGTTATGTTCGGTGTTCCACAAGGTTCTGTCTTAGGCCCACTGCTTTTCTCCTTATATATGCTACCCCTTGGTGTAATTATTCATAAACATGGTATTAGCTTCCACTGTTATGCAAATGACTCACAGCTATATGTTTCAGCTAAATCAGATGAGAGACACCAGCTTATTAAGATAGAAGAATGTGTAAAGGACATTAGACACTGGATGGCCACTAACTTCCTCCTGCTTAATTCGGACAAGACAGAGGTGCTTGTACTAGGACCACATGCAGCTAGAAGTGAGCTTTCTGATTACAGAGTAACGGTGGATGGTCTTTTGGTTTTATCTTGTCCAGCACCAAAAGATTTTGGTGTGATTATTGACTCTGGTCTTTCGTTTGAAGCTCATGTAGATAATATCACTCGGGTAGCCTTCTTTTATCTCAGAAATATTGCCAAGACAAGAAATATGATGTCACTTCATGATGCAGAGAAACTAGTTCATGCTTTTGTTACCTCTAGGTTGGATTATTGTAATGTCTTACTGTCTGGATGTTCCAGTAGGAGCAGAAACAAGCTCCAGTTAGTCCAGAATGCAGCAGCTAGAGTCCTCACCAAAACCAGAAGATATGAACACATCACTCCTATTTTAGCCACACTACAACTAGATTTCGCATTGATTATAAAATACTGTTACTGACCTTTAAAGCACTAAATGGTCTCGTGCCACTATACTTGACTGATATTTTAGTCTTTTATGATCCGCCACGCCTACTCCGATCAAAGGGTGCTGGTTACTTGGTAGTACCTCAAGTAGCAAAGGCTACAGCAGGGGGCAGAGCTTTCTCTTTCAAAGCCCTAAAGTTATGGAACAGCCTTCCAATTAGTGTTGGGGATTCAGACACAGTCTCAATGTTTAAGTCTAGGCTGAAGACACATTTGTTTAGTCAAGCTTTTAATATATAGTTTTCTTAGGTAAAGGAGCAGATCTGGAAGGTTCATGGTCATAGAGTGTTTGGTGACTGGGATGTGTTGGATGCTGTCATCTTACCACTCTCACACGGTCACTCAGGTTTGCTGACTGTGAAGTGGTCGGATGCTTTATGTCCCGGGAAGCCTTCATGTCTGTGACCTTCTGGCTCTCCCTTTTAGTTATGCTGTCATAGCTAGTCTTGCCAGAGTCCTTGCCTGCACTTTATACATAATCTTACATTGTCTTTAAACATCACACGATCAGAATCATTTTTCCCCTCCCCTTTCTTTGTTTTTCTTGTTTTGTAAAGCTGCTTTGAGACAATGTTCATTTTAAAAGGAGCGATACAAGATAAATTGAATTGAATTGAATTGAATTGAATTAAAGATATTCTACACCTGCACCATTGAGAGCGCCCTGATGGGAAGCATCACAGCCTGGTTTGGAAACAGCACCAAGAAGGACAGGCAAGCTCTCCAGAGGGTGGTGCGATCAGCCGAGCATACAATCCACACTGAGCTTCCTGACCTGGACACTATATACAGTGAGGGAAAAAATGATTTGATCCCCTGCTGATTTTGTACATTTGTCCACTGACACAGAAATGATCAGTCTGTAATTTTAATGGTCAGTGTATTTGAACAGTGAGAGACAGAATAACAACAAAAAAATCCAGAAAAACACATTTCAGAAAAGTTCTACATTGATTTGTATTTTATTGAGTGAAATAAGTATTTGATCCCCTATCAATCAGAAAGATTTCTGGCTCCCAGGTGTCTTTTATAAGGTAATGAGCTGAGATTACAGTAGGAGCACTCTCGGGGAGTGCTCTTAATCTCAGTTCGTTAACTGTATGAAAGACACCTGTCCACAGAAGGAAGCAATCAATCAGATTCCAAACTCTCCATCATGGACAAGACCAAAGAGCTGTCCATGGATGTCAGGGACAGGATTGTAGACCTACACAAAGCTGGAATGAGCTACAAGACCATCGCCAAGCAGCTTGGTGAGAAGGTGACAACAGTTGGTGCGATTATTCCCAAATGGAAGAAACACAAAAGGACTGTCAATCTTCCTTGGTCTGGGGCTCCATGAAAGATCTCACCTCATGGAGTTTCAATGATCATGAGAACGGCGAGGAATCAGCCCAGAATTACACTGGAGGATTTTGTCAATGATCTCAAGGCAGCTGGGACCACAGTCACCAAGAAAACAATTGGTAACACACTACGCCGTGAAAGACTGAAATCCAGTAGTGCCCGCAAGGTCCCCCTGCTAAAGAAAGCACATGTACAGGACCATCTGAAGTTTACCAGTGAACATCTGAATGATTCAGAGGAGAACTGGGTGAAAGTGTTGTGGTCAAATGAGACCAAAATCCAGCTCTTTGGCATCAACTCAACTCGCCATGTTTGGAGGAGGAGGAATGCTGCCTATGACCCCAAGTATACCATCCCCGGGTGACAAGACAACTGCACCGCATCAAAGGGATGATGGATGGGGCCATGTACCATTAAATCTTGGATGAGAACCTCCTTCCCTCAGCCAGGGCATTGAAAATGGGTTGTGGATGGATATTCCACCCTGACAATGACCCAAAACACACGGCCAAGGCAACAAAGGAGTGGTTCAAGAAGAAGCACATTAAGGTCCTGTAGTGGCCTAGCCAGTCTCCAGACCTTAATCCCATAGAAAATCTGTGGAGGGAGCTGAAGGGTCAGCCACAAAACCTTAATGACTTGGAGAGGATCGGCAAAGAGGAGTGGGCCCAAATTCCTTGAGATGTGAGATGTGTGCAAACCTGGTGGCCAACTACAAGAAATGTCTGACGTCTGTGATTGCCAACAAGGGTTTGGCACCAAGTACTAAGTCATGTTTTGCAAAGGGGTCAAATACTTATTTCACTCAATAAAATGCAAATCAATGTAGAACTTTTCTGAAATGTGTTTTTCTGGATGTTTTTGTTGTTATTCTGTCTCTCACTGTTCAGATAAACCTACCATTAAAATTACAGACTGATCATTTCTTTGTCAGTGGGAAAATGTACAAAATCAGCAGGGGATCAATTTTTCCCTCACTGTACAGCAAGCGGTGCTGGACCAAGGCCAGGAAGATAATGAAGGACCTCAGCCATCCCAACAATGGACTCTTCTCTCTTTTGCGGTCATAATGTTTCCACTCCTTGAAGGCAATCACAGAGAGAATGAGGAGGAGCTTCTTCCCGCAGGCCATTCAGGCCCTCAACCAGAACACCTAGAACCTGGACTTTCTGGACTTTTTCTCAGGACTTCCTCACACATCACATAACTGCACTACTCTGCACAGGTCACACTTTGTTTTTGCACCGTCACTTTACTGTTTAAGTTTACTGTTATAATCAGATATTCATATTTATGTCTTATTTCATATTTATTTCATATTTTTTTCTTACATATTATATATTTGTATATGCATATACAAATATATACAATGTATGTATATGCATATCTGATATCTTACATCTTATTGGTTTTACGTTAATTTATTCAAAATTTTTAATTATTTCTATTACTTGTTAGTTTTTTTATATTTCTATTTTCTTTAAATCTTTATGTATCTATCCCTTAATTTTTTTAATGTCTATTCACTTAAATTTTTTCTTCTTTCTCTTGAAACAAGGATAGTCATGAAAAAGCATTTCACTACATGTCGTACTGTGTATGATTGTGTATGTGATAAATAAAATTTTAATTATAGTTTGAGAATAGTGTCAATTGCAGTGCTATTATAGTCCCCAATAAGCAATAACTAAAATTTTACATTAGATATTAAATATTTATGTATCAATGATTACATCCATAAATCACTTAGAACCTAAAGGTCTAACATATTGAATTAAAATTGATAGGGTGTTATGGGCTAATTAACCATGATTTAATCAAAAATTCATAACTACATCAACAATTCTGAGAATAAAATGTTTGAGGTAAACAAATGCATGTAAGTCAAGTCAAGTCAAAGGAGCTTTATTGTCACTTCAACCATATATATCAGATGCAGTACACAGTGAAGTGAAAGAACGTTCCTCCTAGACCAGAGGTGCTACACAGAACACAGACAAAGTACAGAGACGCAGACAAACATACAGCTATAACAAAGATAAAGACTAAACTATACTTAATGTGCAATAAAAAAACTAAACTATACTTAAGGTGCAATAAAAAAAACTAAACTATACTTAAGGTGCAATAAATAAAGTAGACATACAACAGAAGTGCACATGATGACAAGACAAGACAGTGCAGATAAACAACATATAGGCCGACTTTTGTGCAGATAACAGTGTATACACTGAGTGCAAATAAGAAATTGACATTTTGTGCAAATAACAGTTTATACAGTGAGTGCAAATATTAAAGTGACACATGTAAACAGAATTAATATAAAAAATGTAGAGTGTAATGTAAAGTGACGTGTGCGTGCAAACAGGACAATTTAGTGTTTGTGTGTTTGTGTGTGCAGCACAGTTCAGTTCTTCTTGGAACACAGTTCTCAGCTTTTGTGCATGTGTGTTATGTATGTGTGTGTGAATACATGTCCGGCACAATTCAGTTCTCCTGTTGAGATCAGATCTTGGATGTGTGTGCGTGTGTGTGTGATCAGTTCAGCTCAGTTCTCTGTTGAGATACCTGATTGCCTGAGGGAAGAAACTGTTTAACAGTCTGGTTGTGCGGGTCCGAATGCTTCGGTACCTCTTACCAGATGGCAGAAGGGTGAAGAGTGTGTGTGAGGGGTGTGTGGGGTGTGTAAGAGTGTGTGTGAGGGGTGTGTGGGGTGTGTAAGAGTGTGTGTGAGGGGTGTGTGGGATCATCCACAATGCTGTTATCTTTGTGGATGCTGTGTGTGGAGTAAATGTCTGTAATAGAGGGGAGAGAGACTCCGATGATCTTCTCAGCTGTCTTCACTATCCGCTGAAGGGTCTTGCGATCCGAGTCGGTGGAATTCCCAAACCAGGCAGTGGTGCAGCTGCTCAGGATGCTTTCGATGGTCCCTTTGTAGAAGGTGGTCAGGATGGGAGGTGGAAGATGAGCCTTCAGGAAATCCAGGATCCAACTGCAGAGGGAGATGTTGATGCCCAGCAGACTCAGCTTCTCCATCAGGTGCTGAGGAATGATCGTGTTGAATGCTGAACTGAAGTCAATGAACAGCATTCATAGGTAAGTGTCTTTATTGTCCAGGTGTGTGAGGGCCAGATGGAGGGTTGTGCTGATGGCATCATCTGTGGAGCGATTTGGACGATACCCAAACTGCATGGGGTCGAGTGAAGGTGGCAGCAGGTTCTTAATGTGTCTCCTGAAGAGCCTCTCGAAGCACTTCATGATGATGGGTGTGAGTGCAACGGGACGCTAGTCATTGAGACAGGACACTGGAGACTTCTTCGGCACGGGGATGATGGTGGTCGACTTTAGGCACGTTGGGACGACGGCGCTGCTCAGGGAGATGTTGAAGATGTCCATGAAGACATCTACTAGCTGTTCTGCACATGCCCTTTGCACTCTGCCAGGAATGTTGTCTGGTCCAGCAGCTTTCTGTGGGTTAACTCTGCGTAGAGTTTTCCTCAGGTCAGCCGTGGTGAGACAGAGCACTCGGTCCTCTGAAGAAGGGATGGCACATCTGGAAGGGAGGCATCACTGTCACAGGCAGGTGGAGCTGGCCTGTAGTTGGTGATGGACTGGATGCTTTGCCACATGCGCCGAGTGTCGCCGTTGCTCTGGAAGTGGCCGTGAATTCTCTGGGAGTGTGCACGCTTTGCCTCTCTAATGGCTCGAGACAGTTTAGCCCGTGCTGTTCTTAGAGCATCCTTATCTCCAGTTCTGAAGGCAGAGTCTCTGGATCTTAGCAGCGCACACACCTTTGCGGTCATCCACGGCTTCTGGTTTGATCGTGTGGTGATGGTCTTGGAGACGGTTACATCTTTAATGCACTTCCTGATGTAGCCGGTCACTGATACTGTGTACTCCTTCAAGTCAATAGAGTGACCATTGGTTGCAGCCTCCCTAAACATGTCCCAGTCAGTGCACTCAAAACAGTCCTGAAGTGCAGAGATGGCTCCTGCTGGCCAGGTTTTAACCTGTTTCAGAACCGGTTTAGAGCGTCTGATGAATGGTCTGTATGCTGGAATCAACATAACAGAGATGTGGTCTGAATAGTGAAGTGAAGTGACGTAAATATGTTAACAAAAATATTTACAATATTAGCTTCTAAAAAATCCAAAAGAATCTCAAAATCCTAAAGAAAGCACTGACTTGCAATTTTTTCAGAGAATTATTTGATATAACTAAAAACTATTCTGTTGTCAGGACCTACTGGGACAGTTCCCTGCCAGACCACCAGAGGGGGTGCTGGCAGGTGATTCAACACATCCTGCTTTTTTGTTTTGTGCCATGCCCCTCCTATTGTTCTGTTTTCCTGCCTTGTCACCTTTTCCCCATTTACTCTTATGTCCGATATATATCAGCCCTTTTGTACCTCTCTTTGTGAGTCATTGTTTGTTGGGTTTTGTTGTTTGTTTGGTCAGCTGTTGTTATGGTCCAGGTTCCCATGATATCATTATATTTTGTTATATCATGTTTTATTTGCTCATTGTCTCATTTGTTTTGAGTTTTGTTAATAAAGCAGCAACTTTAATTTATCCTTCTTCCAAGGCTCTAATTGGTTTAGCTCCCACCTATCTCTCCAGTCTTCTAACACGTTACAATCCACCACGCTCTTTAAGATCACAAAACTCCGGACTTCTAGTAGTTCCCAGAATATTAAAGTCCACAAAAGGGGGTAGAGTGTTTTCGTATTTAGCTCCAAAACTTTGGAATAGTCTTCCTGACAGTGTTCGAGGCTCAGACACAGTCTCCCAGTTTAAATGTAGACTAAAGACTTATCTCTTTATCCTGACATACATCTAACACATCCCATAACCTTGTGCTCCAGTACATCTGATTAAATACACATTCAGCTAGTACTGCTAATATTATGAACAGCAGCTACGCTAATGCTGTTCCATTGTTTCCCTTCTTCTACCCATCCCGAGGCATACAGAGACTGTGCCGGCTCCAGTGGCATCCGGAGATGGACCAGCTCCAGCCGGGTTCTGCTTGTGAGGATTGGGATATTCAAGCAGCGCTGTGGACAACAACCTCCTTATTGATTTACATAACACTATACACATGCTGTATCTGCATCACACAATTGTCACCCAAATGAGGATGGGTTCCCTTTTGAGTCTGGTTCCTCTCAAGGTTTCTTCCTCTTACCATCTAAGGGAGTTTTTCCTTGCCACAGTCACCTCAGTCACCTCAGGCTTGCTCACTTTTGATAACATCTAGGACTGTCTGTCTGTCTGTCTGTTTATATGTTTGTTGTTTTCTTATGTTGTTTCTCATGTAAAGCTGCTTTGAGACAATGATCTTTGTTAAAAGCGCTATACAAATAAAATTGAATTGAATTGAATTGAAATCCTGCATGTGGGTTTGCTAAACTGCATGCAGGAGCTTGCTACAGTACTACCACGGAGATCTGGGTTCCATCCCTGCTTTGAGTGGTGTCTCCCGATTGTTGCCCCTGTATTTAAAAAAAAAAAATTAAATTAAAGAAATTGATATGATTGAATGATATTTTGATCTTGTTTGTTACTCTATATGCAAATGTGCATTCTAATAATGTGCATAAAGCACTATTAATATTTATACTATATATAATGATGTTTATAATCTCTCTCTCTCTCTCTCTCTATCATATAAACATATAATATATAAACACAATTTGTTTAACTTTTTTTTTTTTATTGCAAGATTTCCCTGTTTGTGCTGTTTATCAATGTTGTACCTCTAAAAGGAAAGAAAACTAACCAGAAAAATTCTAAAAATGTGAGTGCAGTTTATATGCAGTTTAGAGTACAGCAATTTATTGTAATATATAAAATTCAAATTCAAATTTTATTGGCCACATATGAAATCATACACAGTACGATATGTAGTAAAATGGTTTTTACGACTGTCTTACATAAAAAGAGAGTAAAAAAAAAAAGAAAAATTTAAAATTTACAGTGTGGACAGTGTGGAAAGTCAAGTGTCAGATCAGATATGCATATGCAAATATATGTCTATGTATATATATATATATATATATATATAGATAGATATATAGATAGATAGATAGATAGATAGATAGATAGATAGATATGTATATAATATAAATATATATATGTAGTATCAATAGCAGTAAATATAAATATGAAAAATAAAATAAAATAAAAATACTATAATAAAAATATTTTTTTTTTAAAAATAGTAGTATAATATATATGTATACAAATATAAAACTGCTTTATAAAAACTAAATATAAAAAACGAATATAGAACAAGAATATAATACAGTACAAAGGTTAACTTTGAAATGGTGTTGCAAAAGAATACAGTATGTACAGTGTGCATATGTAAGATAAATATATAAATATATATGTAGATGTCTATAGGCAAGTATAAATGTCCAATTGATCAGGGAGTAAAGTGACAGTGCAGTGTGCACACAAAGATGTACAGAGAAGATGTACAGTGAGAGTGTTATTGTGTGTACAGAGTAGAGCAGAGTACAAAGTAGTGCCATTATTGCATGTGCAACAATCAGCTGAGGTAGAATGTCATGTCATGTGGGGGTAAGTCCAGAAAGTCCAGGTTCTAGGTGTACTGGTTGAGGGCCCGAATGGCGTGCGGGAAGAAGCTCCTCCTCATTCTCTCAGTGGTGCAGGTGTAGAATGTCTTTATCATTCTACCTTTGAGGGCAGTTTAAAGTCCTTCAGGCGTCTGAGATGATAAAGACGCTGCCGGGCCTTCTTCACCAGGGTGTTAACGTGGCAGGACCATGTCAGGTCCTGTGTGATGTAAACACCTAGGTACCGGAAACTGTCCACTCTCTCCACTGGGATCCTGTCATTAGTGAGGGGCCGGTAATTCCTCTCCTGCTTTGTGCTAAAGTCCACTATCAGCTCCTTAGTCTTGCTGACGTTCAGGAGGAGATTGTTGACCTGACACCATGTCTCCAGGTTTTTAATCTCCTCGAGGTAGGCCGTCTCATCATTATTGGAGATCAGGCCCACTACCACAGTATCGTCCGCAAACTTCACGATGTTGGTGGAGCTGGAAGTGGCCACACAGTCAAAAGTGTACAGTGAGTACAGCAGGGGGCTCAGAACCCAGTGCTGAGTGTGAGTGAGGGTGAGACATGGTTGCCCACCCGTACTGCCTGAGGTCTGTCTCACAGGAAGTTGGAGATCCATCGACACAGGGATGGGCTAAGGCCCAGGATCTCCAACTTAGTGGTGAGTATGGAGGAAATTATGGTGTTAAACGCTGAACTGTAGTCAACAAACAGCATTTTGACATAATTCCCCCTTCTGCTGTCCAGATGGCTCAGGGCTGCATGATGGAGGTGTGTGATGGCGTCCTCAGTAGACCGGTTGGGACGGTACGAGAACTGTAGAGGGTCCAAGGTGTCAGGTGTCAGGTGAAAAGTAAGTATTTATATAATCATTGAGTTTTCAATAAATAAATAAATAAGTAAGTAAGTAAGTAAGTAAGTAAGTAAATAAATAAATAAATAAATAAATGTAAAGAATAGAATGAAAAAAGATTTCATTCCAAAGCCTTTTGTGTTCCAGTCCGGTGAATGTTGAAAGTCAGTCACATTGTCTGCCTCCAGCCTGATTTGCATTTCAGAGATTTTATTATAAAATCACACATGCAATTATGAATTTGAAATCTGTGCACTGTGATTAAAAAAGTTTTATTGATTTTATTAATAGAAAATTAACAATCATCTAATCTTTTATATCTTTTACACACTCAGTTAGTCTAGACAATTTAGATATACTGTATGTCTACTCACCGAGTATGATGGTTGAAGGACCCTAGAGCTGAGACTGTCCTTTGCACTGTTTTAGGAATGTGTTTTTTTCCCTCTCCACAAGTTTTGAGCATGAGAGGTTATCCTATTTTGCATGTGTTTTAAATAAGTTTTTCAGTGAGCTAGGATATGGAAAGGGCAAGCTGGGCTGACTTAGATGCACAGGAGGAATTACAGAGTTCAGACACATCACCGCAGAGATGAAATCCTTATTTATTATTGTTTTCCTACTTCTCTGTGAGGTGGATCAAATAAATAATGCTAGTGGTCCTGGTTCTGGTGGTTTAACATCTATCAGTACATCAACCAGTACATCTGAGTCATCTACCAGTGCATCTGAGTCATCTACCAGTACATCTGAGTCATCTACCAGTGCATCTGGCTCATCTACTGGTACATCTGAGTCATCTACCAGTACATCTGAGTCATCTACCAGTGCATCTGAGTCATCTACCAGTGCATCTGGCTCATCTACTGGTACATCTGAGTCATCTACCAGTACATCTGAGTCATCTACCAGTGCATCTGAGTCATCTACCAGTACATCTGAGTCATCTACCAGTACATCTGAGTCATCTACCAGTGCATCTGGCTCATCTACTGGTACATCTGAGTCATCTACCAGTACATCTGAGTCATCTACCAGTACATCTGAGTCATCTACCAGTACATCTGAGTCATCTACCAGTACATCTGAGTCATCTACCAGTACATCTGGATTACCTACCTCAAACGTCCAGCTGGTCTTGGTGAAGGAGAAGAAGACATGGGAAGAAGCTCTGCAGTACTGCAGGATGTACCACACAGCTCTGGCTTCTCCTTCTTTGTATAATCAGCTTCTCCTGCCGGACACTGCGTCTGCTGAAACTGTCAATGTGTGGATCGGCCTGTGTTTTTTGGACAGTAAATGGAGGTGGGTGAATGGGATGCAGATGTGGAGTGAGGCCTCACTGCCTTCATGTCCAGTTTCACACCAGCGTTGTGCTGCTTCTGACATCAACACACATGCCTATCAAAACAGAGACTGCAGTGAAGAACTTAATTTCATCTGCTTCTAAAGGTGAGTAATAAAAATCTACAAGAATACATCACTGTGTTATAATCTTATCTTATCACTGTATTAGCATTGCATCATAACTTATTATTATTATTGATCATTTTAGAACTGCATATAAATGAACATAAATATGAATATTAATATAATGTACTATTTGTTTTTCGTCCTAGAGTGACATCTTTCCCTGAACCTCCTTCAAGAGGAATGTTTACATGAAGTAGTAGAACATGACACAGATATCTGTAGCACATTTAGCTTCTTGTTTTCATGATTGAGTTTAAAATAATTTGCAGTTACTAGTATAACTAACATCTAGTTAAAAAATATTAGTAAAAAAATACACTAATAGAATTTTGTTCATAGTAATTGTTTTTGCAGTGTATTGCAGGAGTGAAGTGACAAGTTACAGTGGCTTTGATTGTAAAATAAATCCCATGTGAGTGGTGATTTAAACGAGACTGGGGTAAATAAAGTGCTGTTATGTTTTCATAACCTATTCTACACTTAATAAAATATTTCAACCCAACCCCGCTGACTGTGAAGAGTTAACTCATCCATCACCTGCCTAACATCATAGTCATTCCATAAAGGGCTTTGATACGGTAAAGAAGTGCTGTATTGGGAGCACTACTGGGTTCTGATGAGTGTGATGTACTCACGTTCCACATGGAACTACCTCGTCTTCTCCAGCATGAAGAAGCCTACTGTACAGTATTAGTCAATACTTTTACAGTGAGACTGATTCCTATAGGAAATTGTTAATCTTCATTATTATCTATTGGTAAACAAAAGACATCAGCAGAAACAAACGGGGTGGTTGACGTGTTCACTGGTAGTTTCAATTCAATTTCAATTCAATTTTATTTGTATAGCACATTTTAACAAAGAGCATTAACTCAAAGCAGCTTTACATAAGAAACAACAAACAGACAAACAGTCCTAGATTTTACCCCAAGTGATCAAGCCTGAGGTGACTGTGGCAAGGAAAAACTCCCTTAGAAGGTATGAGGAAGAAACCTGGAGAGGAACCTCATTTGGGTGACACCGGAAAGTGTGACATGAACAGTGTCCTTTCTGCATTTATGTGTAGTCAATTGTGTGATGCAGATACAGCATGTGTACAATGTTATGTAAATTAATAAGGAGGTTGTTGTCAACCACATAGAGTTGGCAGCATTGCTTTGAATACCCCAGTCCTCACAAAGCAGAACCCGGCTGGAGCTGGTTCATCTCCGGATGCCACTGGAGCCGGCACAGTCTCTGTATGCCTCTGGATGGGTAGAAGAAGGGAAACAAGTGGAAAGTAATTAGCATAGCTGCTGTTCATAATATTAGCAGCACTAGATGATAATGTGCATTTAATCAGATGTACTGGTACAAGGTTATCAGATGTATTAAATGTATGCCTGGCTAAAGAGGTATCACTTTAGTCTACATTTGAACTGGGAGAGTGTCTGAGCCCCGAACACTGTTAGGAAGACTATTCCACAGTTTAGGAGCTAAATACAAAAATGCTGTACCTCCTTTTGTGGACTTTGATATTCTGGGAACTTCCAGAAGTCCGGAGTTTTGTGATCTTAAAGAGCGTGGTGGATTGTAACTTGTTAGAAGACTGGAGAGATAGGTGGGAGCTAAACCAATTAGAGCCTTGTACGTGAGTAGAGCTAATTTATAGTCAATTCTAAAGTTAACAGGTAGCCAGTGCAGGGATGATAATATTGGGGTTATATGATCATATTTTCTTGATCTGGTAAGAACTCTGGCAGCTGCATTCTGGACTAACTGTAGCTTGTTTATTGAAGATGCAGGACAAACACCTAGTAATGCATTACAGTAGTCCAGTCTGGAGGTCAGGAATACATGAACTAGTTTTTCTGCATCAGATACAGATAAAATGTTCCTAAGCTTGGCAATATTTCTAAGATGGAAGAAGGCTGTTTTTGTGATATTGGAAATATGATTTTCAAAGGATAAGTTGCTGTCTAATATTACGCCCAGGTTTTTCACTGTTGAGCTAGTAGTAACAGTACATCCTTCTAGATGCAAGCTGAATTGTGAGAGCTTCTGTGTACTGGTTTTTGGACCAATAAGTAATGTCTCTGTCTTGTCAGAATTTAATAATAGGAAATTATCGGTCATCCAATCTTTAATATCTTTAACACACTCAGTTAGTCTAGACAAATTAGATATTTCATCTGGTTTTGATGAGATATATAACTGGGTATCATCGGCATAACAATGGAAACTAATCCCATGCCTTCTAATGATGTCACCCAATGGAAGCATGTATACTGAGAAAAGCAGAGGTCCTAAAACTGACCCTTGTGGGACCCCGTATTTCACTGGCACTATACTGGACAGTTCTCCATTTAAATCTACAAAATGGTATGGATCAGGCAGGTAGGATCTAAACCATTTTAATGCCTGTCCCTGCATACCTGTGTGATTTTGTAAGCAATATATGAGGATATTATGATCTATAGTGTGGAATGCAGCACTAAGATCAAGCAGGACTAAAATGGAGATGCAGCCTTGGTCCGAAGCTAAAAGCAAGTCATTAGTGATTTTAACTAGTGCAGTTTCTGTGCTATGATGGGGCCTAAAACCTGACTGAAATTTTTCAAGGATATTGTTTTCCTGTAAGAAGAAGCATAATTGGGCTGACACCACTTTTTCTAATATTTAATATTTAATATTTAATATTAAAAAATAATATTTAATAACCTTATCTAATATATAAACGGAAGGTTTGAAATCGGTCTATAATTTGATCATTCATTAGCGTCTAGTTTCGGTTTCTTAAGAAGAGGCTTAATAACTGCTAACTTGGGAGATATTGCGACATGACCTAGATATAATGAGGAGTTAATAATATTAAGAAGAGGCTCTTCAGCTGCATGTATCACTTCTTTCAGCAATCTAGTTGGAATTGGATCTAACAAACACGTTGTTGGTTTAGCCGTGGTGATAAGTTTAACTAGCTCTTCCTGCCCTATACTGGTAATGCATTGTAGCTTTAAATGTGGAGCTTTAGGCTGGTCTGGATCACCGGATGCTGTCAATCCAATATTTTGTTCCTGATACTATCAATTTTTTCAGTGAAAAAAATTCATAAAGTCCTCACTACTACACTGTGATGGAATACTCTCTCCAGGAATCTGATGTTTTGTTAGTCTAGCCACTGTTCTAAATAAGAATCTGGGATTGTTTTGGTTTATTTCTATCAGTTTCCTCAGATGCTCAGCCCTAGCAGCTTTTAGAGCCTGTCTATAACTGGTCTTTAAACACAATTCTAAAAATTTCTAATTTGGTTTTTCTCCACTTTGGCTCGAGGTTACGGGTTGCTCTCTTGAGGGCGTGAGTATGACTATTGTACCATGGTGCAGGTGTTTTATCTCTGACCTTTTTTAGTCGGATGGGGGCAACAGTGTCTAGTGTGCTGGTGAAAATAGTGCCTATGCTGTTGGTTACTTCATCTAGTGCATCTGCATTTCGGGGTCTAGTAAGAAGTTGAGACAGATCTGGCAGATTGTTTGTAAATCTGTGTTTAGTGGTCAGAGTGATAGTTGATATCAACTACAAGTTGATAACGTGGAGAGACGTGTCTAATATGTTCTACAGGTAGAGTGTACACTAAGAGGTGATGGTCTGTGATGTCATCGCTTTGAGGTAGAATGGCTATATCAGTGACAGCAAGATATAGTGGGGATTTTTTTATGTATGTCAGTGAGTGCTCCGTTAAGGACAAGCACTTCAAATGAGTTAAACCTGGGTCCTGTTTTCTGAGTAATGGTAAGAGAATTGTTACACCAGTGTCACCAGTCTGACGGGGCTCATGCATATATGAATATCCTGATGGAGTAGACTCATTCAGACCAATGTATTCATTTGGTCGAAGCCAGGTTTCGGTAAGGCAGAGTGCGTCGAAACTATAATCTGAGATCATTTCATTAACACTAATTGTTTTCGGTGCAAGGGATCTAATGTTCAGAAGCCCAAACTTAAGAAATTGTTTTTCTTTACTTATATGGCCTTTGTCAGGTTTAATTGTGATAAGATTATTTCGAGAGTTATTAACGAATTTATCCTTTGATCTCACTATTAGGGGAACAGACACAGTTTCTATAGGACGAGCTATGTGTGAACTTGTATCAGTCTGGTGAGTTGAACAGTAACTATTATAATTGTAATTGTAAGACTTACCAGTCAGATGGTGTGTAGTGTCCTGGAGATGTTGTCCGAGAGGACTGCTGCTCCAGCTCTGCTTGGGTGCAGGCCATCAGAACAGTAGAGCCTTGGACGTTCCCAGAAAATATTCCAATTATTGACAAAGGGTCATTTCTGGTCTTGACACCAAGACTGTAACCATTCGTTTGGACCATGATGGCGGCGCATGCACAACGCAAGGCTCAGCATCTCACCAGTTTTTGCGTTTTAGCAGTTATTTTTTTATTCCTTGCCGGTTTGTTCACTAAGAACAGCCTTGCTTTAACATCCTACAGCAGGCAAGAACTTTTAGACATTGGATTATGCCATTCTGTTACTTCTGTCGCCGATCTCCGACTCATCCCAGACATCTCCAGAACACCAGAGGCTGCTCGCTCTGCCCGGCTGGGCGGAAGTGCTCGCAGGCAGCGTCGAGACCGTAAACAAAGGCGGGGGAAGCGTGGTGGGCTAAGGGCTAAGCTAAAGCTTACGCCACATCGGCTCTCTTTACCCAGCATTTTCCTCGCTAATGTTTGGTCACTGGTCAACAAAATGGACAAGCTACAACTTCAGCAATATGAGGATTATGGAATCTAACATCATGATTTTCAGAGAAACATGGTTGAATAGCGGCATTACGGATAACGCTATTGAGCTAGCCGAACACTATGTTTTCTGGGCAGACAGGATGGCAGAGGACACCGGTAAGACCGGAGGTGGAGGGCTGTGCATTTATATAAACAAAGCTTGGTGTACAGACTCTGTTATCACTAGGAGACACTGCTCGCCTAACCTGGAATTTATTATGGTTAAGTACAGACCCTTTTATCTGCCCAGAGAATTCACATCAACCATTGTTACTGCTGTGTACATTCCACCAGATGCTAAAGCGAAGATTGCAATGAAAGAACTACATGCAGCCATTAGCACACAACAGTCAACTCATCCAGATGCTGCTTTTATTGTTGCGGGTGTTCAACTGCTGGAACATTAAAACTGGAACAGAGTTTAAATTATGTGTTTAATTTTTTTTCCAGATATAAACTAAACTTCCATTTCCATTTGTTTTTTTTTTGTTTGTTTGAATGTTTTATTTGGCCAGGAGTTTTGCATGCAGCTCACTCTGAGTGAATGTAAATCATTGTGTAAGGAATCTAAGGTGACAGAGTAAAGCATCATGAGAAATCAGGCGCTGATTCTAGTGTTGATGTGATGCTACCTTTAGGGTTCGGTCACAGAGAAGTGAAAGATATCCACTGTATCATGACGACTTCACATCTGTAAGAATCCTGCTGTTACTACTTTAATACATCTTTAAATCTTCATGGTTTTGATAACTCTGAGGCTAAAGGAAGCAGAGCTGGTGGAGCTCAATTTCTTTATAACTCTTAATAATCTGTTAATGATCAGACCTCAGTTTTAATAAATAACCTTCATGTGAAGATGTGTAAGGAAGCATGCAAGGCTTGTGTAGTAGAATCCACTTGCAGATCTTTATTCACAAAATCAGCAGGCAAAAGTCGGTATCGATATGGATTAGCGAAAGGGTCAAAAACCAGAAAACAAACACTGTAAACCAAAACCAAAACACAAAACCAAAACTCGTAGTCAAATAGCAGAGCAGGCAAGGATCATACACAAGGTAATCTATACAGCAATGTAGCAAGGCTTGATACGTGACACAAGGAAATGATACTTCGCGTGGAACAGAGGGAGCATGCTGCTTAAAAGCCCTAGAGAACCAGAAGTGAGTATGTAGAACTCAATATTCAGGCAACGGCTCCCTCTGGTGTTCTGGCTCTGGTTCTGGTGTGTTGTGACAGAACTCCCCCCTCTAGGAACACCTCCAGGTGTTCGACGACGAGGGTGCCCCCTTTGGCGAGGAGTGGGCCTGTTGGGGAAGTTTCAGTGAAACGCCTCTATGAGTGCTGGGTCCAGAATGTCAGCAGCATTAACCCAGCAACGTTCCTCAGGACCATACCCCTCCAGTCCACCAGGTATTGGAGGCGGTTTTCTCGATGATGAGAGTTACATGGCCATGTTAGAGGCACATGGGCTCTTTCCCAGACTTCTTGGCTTCACCTATACCAGTCATCCACTGTGGGGATGTCAGAGGGTTCCCCGGACCATGGAAATAGCGGGGGTTGATAGCCCAGCACACAATGAAAAGGTGTTAGACCCATGGACAAGTGGAGCAATGAGTTTTGGGCATACTTGGCCCAGGGGAGAAACTCACTCCAACAATGTTGTTTGCGGCTGCAATAAACCCATAGAAATCTTTCCAACTCTTGATTCAGTTGCTCAGCTTGACCATTAGATTGGGGGTGGTATCTGGAGCTGAGGCTGATGTTAATACCGAGTTGCCTGCAGAACTCTGCCCACACTTGAGAGGTAAATTGTGTGCCTTTGTCAGAGATGATATCCTCTGGGAGGCCATAGTCACGGAACACATTTTGGAAGATGGCTTGGGCGGTCTCCATAGCAGTGGGTAAACCTTTCATAGGCACAAGCTTGCAGGCCTTAAAAAACCGGTCAATCACCACCTAGATGGTTGTAAAACCTTGGGATTCTGGGAGGTCAGTGAGGAAATCGAGGGACACGTGAGACCAGGGACATCATGGGATTGATAGACGCTCTAGCAGACCCTCCGGTAGATGGCGGCTCATCCGGGATTGGGCGCAGGCTGAACAGAACCGGACGTAATCCATGACATCATCATTGAGAGAAGGCTACCAGAATCTATGTCGTAACAGCTGGGCGGTTCTGTGGCTGCAGGGGTGTCCAGAACTTGGATTCTCGTGGGTCTACTGAATTATTCTTTGGCAGAGACTAGAGGGAACGTATAACTTAGAAGGTGGACAGTTCGGGGGAGGAGCTTCGGTTGAGTGAGATCGTTCAATCTCCTCCACAATGTTCCATTGTATAGGAGCCACTAACACAGATGATGGGAGGATAGTTTCAGGTCATGTGGGTGGATCGAGGGTCTCATGAATCCGTGACAGCCTTCCTGTTCTTGGAACCAGGACGATAGGAAACGGAGAACCTGAACCTGGTGAAAAACAGGACCCATCTGGCTTGGCAAGGGTTGAGGCATTTTGCTTTGCGAAGATATGTGAGGGTTCTGTAATCCGTGAGAACCAGGAATGGATGGTGGGCCCCCTCCAACCAGTGTTTCCATTCCTCCAAGGCTGCCTTTATGGAGAGCATTCCCCATGTCATAGTTGGTCTCAGCTGGCGTGAGATTTCGGGAGAAGAAGGCGCATGGGTGTACCTTTCTGGAGTCTGGTTGGCATTGGGAAAGCACCGTCCCAATACCGCTATTAGAGGTGTCCACTTCCACAACAAATGGCAGCTCAGGATTATTATGGCAGAGTATGGGAGCTGAGGAGAAACTTTGCTTCAGTCTTTGAAATGCCACTCTGGCTTGATCAGTCCATTTAAGTGAATTGGGCTTGCCTCTTAGAAGGGAGGTCAGAGGGCCCGCTTCAGAACTGTAATTGCGGATGAATCGCCTGTAGAAATTTGCAAATCCCAGAAAACGTTGCAGTTTTTTGATGGTGGTGGGTTCTGGCCAGGACTGGACTACTTAACCCTCCCTTCTGCAGGGGTGCTGCATCATAGCTGTCCCTGTCTCTGACCCCAACATCCAAAGCAGGGATATGCGAAGAAAAGAATTCTACTGGACTGTAAATGCATGTGTGGCAATAATAAAGGATTTTTCTTCTTCTTTTAAAATGAACCACCACCCACTGACCTCAAAGCACTTATCACACCCTACACTGCACCACAATTCAATTCAATTCATTTCAATTCAATTCAATTTATTTTGTATAGCGCCTTTCACAATGAACATTGTCTCAAAGCAGCTTTACAAAAGAAGAAAACAGAGAAAGGGGAGGGGAAAATGAAAAATAATAATAAAAAATAAAAAATAACTAATTAACTAGAAATAAGAATAAATGATTAAATTCTATATTTAGACAATTTTATCCCTAATGAGAATCCTGTGGCAATGGTGGCAAGGAAAAACTCCCTGGGATGGAAAGGAAGAAACCTTGAGAGGAACCAGGCTCAGATGGGAACCCATCCTCATTTGGGTGACACTAAACAGTAAATAATGTAACTGTAACTGATTAATGTCCTTTCTACAACAGCAATCAATGACCCATGAGGAACTATTAGGTCATTGTAGTTTCTAAGGTCATTATAGACACTAATTCTTTGCTGTCACGGGCTGACAGATGAAATGGCAGATCTGTGACGGTGTGAAAGTCCCCAAGTGGCTCTGTCCATGGCTGTCTCCTGGGCCACACAGATCCATCCACAGCATCAGTGGGCACCATCAAGCGACGAGACTCTGGCCAGGGGTAGGGCAGTGGTCACACTGGAAACTGGCAAACACTGGGAGCTCAGGAGTGGGGTGTATAGCTTGACAGAGAAGGTAGAGAGAGAAAGAGAAAGATATTAAGTTTCTGATCATGTGATGCTTAAAGACAATGTAGAATTATGTGTAAAGTACAGGCAGGGACTCCGGCAAGACTAGCTATGACAGCATAACTAAAAGGGAGAGCCAGAAGGTCACAGACATGAAGGCTTCCTAGGACATAAAGCATCCAACCACTTCAGTTCTTCTGGTTCTAGTTAGGACTCTAGCTGCTGCATTCTGGACTAACTGGAGCTTGTTTCTGCTCCTACTGGAACATCCAGACAGTAAGACATTACAATAATCCAACCTAGCGGTAACAAAAGCATGAACTAATTTTTCTGCATCATGAAGCGACAACATATTTCTTATCTTAGCAATATTCCTAAGATGGAAGAAGGCTACCCTAGTGATATTATCTACATGAGCTTCAAATGAAAGACCAGAATCAATAATCACACCAAGATCTTTTGACTCTGACTCTGTCTTTGACTCTGACACAATGACTCTGATCCTCCAGCACTCGACTAATCTCTTATTGTAACAGGAAGCAATGCATCAAGACTCTTCTCCATTCTGGCACCAAGTGGGTGGACTGGACTTGCCCTAAAAATAATCTAAAATCCTACCTCCTCCTGAAGTACTTAAAGCATTTTAACTAGACTCTAGGGGAAGGTCATTCCACAACCTTGGTGCCAGAACAGAGAAAAGTCTTGGTGTATACCTACCTTTTACCCTGTTCAGTCAGTCTGGTCATAAGGCTAATGTCATTTTGCAAATGTAAATGTAAATGATTATGACCTTGAACTTGTGCACATTTTTTCAAGTTTAAAGGCAGAGGTTTCTCTTTAAAGGAGGTGGTTTAGATTCTATTGAAAAAACACCTTTCTCCATTTGCCTATAATCGAGAAAAATGTCAGAGGCATGAAATTACACAAAAAATAATACTTGCACTGCATGAAAAGGCAGATTTTCGTCCCTGTGAACGCTTAATGACTTCTCTAATCACTGGCAGTTATTGACAATTCACAGCATGGGAAGTTCCTGTTCGCGGGTGACAGAATCATACCATGGGGTGTATGGGGAGGGAGGTGTGTGTGGAGGTACAAGGTGTGAAATGCTAAATAACATATGAATGAAACCAACTTGAATTGTCTACAGTACTTATTGGATGAAAGCAAAACTTTGAAAATAGAAAGATCACCTGCGATTGGCTGAGGCATGTGTTGCCATTGGTCAGTGTCAGAACCCAGAGCCTCCCTCCAGGTGGACACCACAGGGTAATCCTAGAGCCTTCTCCAATTACCAATATAATCCAATAGTCGTGTAGTTCAAATTAGAAATTTGCAGAAAAACAAAGAAATAAAGTACTCCTCCAGGCTTGGATGAGAAAAAGCAATCGGTTTTATTTAGGAAAAAATATCACCGAAACTGGCACGCAAATACACGGATTCATGAATCAATGCAGTCAAGTACACCCCCCTTCACAAATCCCCCAGTATATATACCTTTTAGCCCAGCTGCCTAACCTGGATTGTTTTGACATTCACCCATTATTCCCCCTGAAAAACATATTCATATTCATACACTCTATGGGTCACAAGTTTTAATATTGACACATATTGGTTGTTAATATATCTAACTTCTATTAAACCTTATTTAGTCCAAAAACACATTTGTTTCATTATACCCATTACACCTTTAATTCAACATTCACCCACATGTTCCATGTATTTGATTGTTGTTGTTCCTGTGTAGTTCAAGGTGACTGGCTGATATTTATTAGAATTCTGAGGACTTTACTACAATTTTTATTATCACATTTACATTTACACCATTTTATGTATTCCCACTATTTAGGGCGCGAACACTATCCTTAATTTACATCAGGTTACCCAAGTAATACTGCTAAACCAGTGCTCTGTCTCACCACGGCTGACGTGAGGAGAACTCTATGCAGAGTTAACCCACGGAAGTCTGCTAGACCAGACAACATTCCTGGCAGAGTTCTCAGGGAGTGTGCAGAGCAGCTAGCAGATGTCTTCACTGACATCTTCAACATCTCGCTGAGCAGCTCCATCATCCCTACGTGCCTCAAGACAACGACCATCGTCCCTGTGCCAAAGAAGTCCACGGTTTCCTGCCTCAATGACTATCGTCCCATTGCACTCACACCAATCGTGATGAAATGCTTCGAGAGGCTCGTCATGAGGCACATCAAGTCACAGCTACCACCCTCGCTGGACCCCTTGCAGTTTGCGTATCGTCCTAACCGTTCCACGGACGACGCCATCACCACAACCCTCCATCTGGCCCTCACACACCTGGACTGCAAAGACTCCTACGTTCGAATGCTGTTCATAGATTTCAGTTCAGCATTCAACACAATCATCCCTCAGCAGCTGATTAAGAAGCTGAGTCTCCTGGGCCTGAACACCTCTCTCTGCAACTGGATCCTGGATTTCCTGACTGGGAGACCTCAGTCAGTCCGGATCGGGAGCAGTATCTCCAGCACCACCACACTGAACACTGGAGCACCTCAGGGCTGTGTGCTCAGTCCATTGCTGTTCACTCTGCTGACTCACGACTGTGCAGCAATGCACAGCTATAATCATATCATCAAGTTCTCCGATGACATGACCGTGGTGGGTCTCATCAGCAAGAACGACGGGTCAGCATACAGAGAGGAGGTGCAGCATCTAACAGCCTGGTGCAGAGCCAACAACCTGTCTCTGAACGTCGACAAGACCAAAGAGATGGTTGTTGACTTCAGGAGAGCACAGAGTGACCATTCTCCGCTGTCCATCGATGGCTCCTCTGTGGAGATCGTCAAGAGCATCAAATTCCTTGGTGTCCATCTGGCGGAGAACTTCACCTGGTCACTCAACACCAGCTCCATCACCAAGAAAGCCCAGCAGCGCCTCTACTTCCTGAGGAGGCTGAGGAAAGCCCATCTCCCTCCCCCCATCCTGTCTGTGTTCTACAGAGGGACCATCGAGAGCGTCCTGAGCAGCTGCATCACTGCCTGGTTTGGGAACTGCACCGTCTCAGATCACAAGACCCTTCAGCGGATAGTGAGGACAGCTGAGAAGATCATCGGAGTCTCTCTCCCCTCTATCACAGACATTTACACCGCACGCTGCATCCGCAAAGCCAACAACATTATGGCTGACCCCACACACCCCTCACACACACTCTTACACACCCCACACACCCCTCACACACACTCTTACACACCCCACACACCCCTCACACACACTCTTCACCCTCCTGCCATCTGGAAAGAGGTACCGGAGCATTCGGGCCTCACAACCAGACTGTGTAACAGTTTCTTTCCTCAAGCCATTAGGCTCCTCAACACCCAGGACTGAACTGTTCTACACTCTCTCTCTCTCACACACACACACACACACACACACACTCTCACTCAGAACTGAACTGTATACAACTCTCTGTCTCTCTCACACACAGATACACACACTCTCTCTTGACTGTGTGGACGCACACACACACATAATTTATATTGTTCATTACTTACTGCACTACCTCTACCTGTCATCTGCTGCTATAGTTATATTTATGTTTATTCTATTTGCACTACCTCAACCGCTGCTGTGTATTTTTGCACAATATTTTTGCACAATACTTTTTTATTTTTTTACATCATCTCACTTTATCTATTTTATTTCACTTACATTCCAGTACACATGTTCTTTTATTTCTTTTCGGCGCTAAGTGTCCTGTGTTCTTTTGTGTTGTCTTTATTGTATTTATTGTCTTTTTTGCACTGTCTTGTCTATGCTCTGTTTGCACCTAGCTGCACACTGTGCACTTTACGTGGCTAAGACAAACTTCTGTCCTAGCTCTGTGGTGTTGTTTGTTGTTTTGTGTTGAACTTGTTGTTGTATGTTTATGTAGCACCAGGTCCTGGAGAAACGTTGTTTCATTTCACTATGTACTGCGTCAGATATATGTGGTTGAAATGACAATAAAAGCTTCTTGAATCTTGAATCTTGAATCTAATAAGGTAAAAATAAAAGGGCAAAATAGCTCTGCGTGTAGTTTAGTTTGGTTTACGTTGAGTTTGTTTATTGTTTATTTATTTAGGCTAGGAGTAGTCAGTATACTTTAATTTAATTTAATTTAATTTAAATTCCTAAATCCTCTCTATTAAAGTCTGTGCTTTTCCATTACACTTACTCGGTGTGTTGTGTCCCTATATTTACATTAACATCCGCCACTGCAATAATATTTTGCTGGCACTTCAATAACATCTTCTCCAAACCCCCTCCCGTCTCGGTGCCTATTGTTTAGTTCTTACTTATGCCACAAGGAGTTTTACCAACTTTCCACTTGCTACGATAAGCTACTTTTTATTTTCATAAGATAATAAGACATGATATAACACCTGTACATTATATAAGGGTAGTTTTAACTTTAATTTTTCTAAAATAAACACTCAAGTCAGAGTCGGGTCAAATAAGACTGTTATGGTGTTCTCGCCCTTAAGCCCAAGGATTCTGAACTTCGTCAACATGTTTTTTCGGTCTCAGTGGAGCCAACACCGTGATATGGTACGATGTGCTAGCCTATGCCCTTGTGATGTTTACGCCAAAGCCAGAAAGTTCGAGAATAATAACCCACTAACGATGATTCAGCTAGTTTTGCTTATCTCTATTTTTATGATTTTATATTTTTTGTGTCTTATAACTTCTATGTCTATGTTTGTGCTAATTTTATCTGTTTATCATAAGCTTACCTGTTGACTGATGATTATGGCAGGTGCTTAGTAGTGAAAGAATAGTGACCAAGTAATCAAATAATTATGATTATTATCAAATAATCAATAAATTAGAGACGCTAATTAGATAGGCAACATGTCAGTGATTAACAATGAGACTAAGTACTGATTACCAAAATGAAAATCATCATATGATTAAACATAACTGAATGAATCTAATGATTAACCAATTTATCCTTAATCATTGTCTATGATTAAACGATTTATTTAGTCTCTTTGTTCATGTCTTAATGATTAAACCTGACTCAGATCTATCTTAAGGATTAAAAGAAAGTATTCAAAGTTATTAAAATTAGAATTAGCATTAACCTTCCCTTACTGATTAAAATCAAACGTACTTAATGATTAGGTATAAGACAAGTATAAGTTTCAGAAATTTCCCACATTATACCCCCCCTGTGAGACTTGCAAAGTCTCGTACCTCTCTCATTCTCCTACACACACTTCCTCTAATCCCGTTAATGGTGATGCCATTCTATTCAATCATTTAACCCGTTCATGATTAATGATATTAATAATACTTAACACAAATAATATAAAATTTTACCCATAATAACATAAAATTTTACCCATTATAATAACAATATCAATAATAAAATAATTAAATTATTATACTTAAGACATCATACCACCATTCCCATTATACACATTATACCCCACCTGAAACACATGAATGTGACTCACATGAGTAGCCACATACATTTATATATTCTAACCCTCAACCCAGTTATCTACTATACGTCAAGGGTAGCTTTGTCTCAAAAATAATGGTGAATCCGGAGTGGGCGAAAAACCCTCAAATGCCAATTGTGAGGGAAAATTCCCTCTGCCCGCTCTATAGGTGCGTCAGTGTGTTCATATCACCAGGTTCACCTAATCAATCAAGCATATGTATAATACAGATATACATATAACATATGACATAGACAAGTAGCATAGTGTGTGTGTGTATGTTAGTTCACTCCCACCATCAATGGTGTTGTGGATATAGGTCTGAAATCCACCTGGGCAATGGTAGGTTCAGTCGTTCTGACGCACGGAAAGATTTCCATATGTGGTTGCCCGCATTTCCTTGCTCGCACTGTGTGTGTCATACACATCCGAATCAAGGTCCTTCCACAAATCAAAGCGCGGAGGCAGGTCAGGAAGTGCCTCCAACCGTCGATATTGCTCAGGAGAATGTGAGGTCCAAACAGGATAATCGTGAAGATAGACAGTGACATATTCTAAAATAGTTTGCTGTTTAATGTGGCGTGAAACCAGATAAGCATGACATCCTTTGTGACCATAAGCTTGAGCTACCGAAATTGCGCATTGTACCCGATATGAATATACTCGACATGTGATTTGCTCAGTGAGGCGATGCTCTGTTTCCCATTCATGATCAATCCATGTGCCGTTGACATACATCATATTGGCATGGGACAGAAGCTGTGGCACTGGACGTTTATCCTCAGGCAATGTAGTCCAGGAGTATGTCTCTGGATGAGGATATAACTTCCAACATATCGGTGTGTGTGGCTGGTCTCCATCTTGGGTCCACAGCTGGTCCTCAGCTGGTCAGCTGGTCAGCATCCTCCTGACTGTCTGGGCAATTATAATACACTTTGTTTATATTTATATATATATATATATATATATATATATATATATATATATATATATATATATATATATATTTATATATATACACACTACCATTCAAAAGTTTGGACACACCTTCTAATCCCATGGTCTTTCCTGATGTTTATTTCTTTCTACATTGTAAAACAATGCTGAAGGCGGCCAAAATACATAATAATGTCCTTTGAACAGTTGATATTGAGCTATGTCTGCTACTGATGCTCTGTAAAGCCTTCATAACGCCTCTAATCTGAGGTGCTGTTAATTGGTGATTTCTGAGGCTGGTGACTCTAAATGAACTTCATGTGAGCCAGTTTCATCATGGTGCTTGATGGGTTTTGCAAATGCAATACTGACAATACTGTTCTTGCAAGAACTATTCCAGACTGTTGTTTTTGTCATTACATATGGATTACTTAAGTCCATGTGTGTTATTTCATAGTTTTGAAATCTCCAGTATTGTAGAATGTAGAAAATAAATCCCTAAACAAAAAACACTGAATTAAAAGGTGTGTCCAAACTTTTGACTGGTAGTGTATATATATACACTTTGATAAAGTAAAATCTGTATATATTGTATAATCGAAATTATTCAAAAGCCTCCAGCTCCAGAAAACAATGTCTATAATAATGTAAGAAGGACTGAGGTTTCAGTGTAACAGCAAAAATTATAGATAAAGTCTAGGGTTCAAACACACGGATGTGCATTTATATATGAAAAACCATACCGTTTTTTTTTTTTAATTGGTTCTGGAGGTGGATTCTTAAGGTGAACATTTGTATCTTGAAATGAATTTTCCCATAAGAAATAATGTAAATACAGATAATCCGTTCCAACCACCCAAAAATCTGACCAATGTTACCAATACAAAGCATATGTTAACTGCATGGCTGCTTACAAAGAACTGACCCAAGCCAAATTCCATGTCAAGGCTTTTCACAAGAAGTCGTGCCACCAAGCTTGGGCTAAAAATAGAACAGACCACCCACGCCCCCAATCTGTCAACTAAAAGACACCTGAGAAATCACCTAGCTTCTGAACGCATGCCGAAGGCAATCTTGGTATCGTGGGTTGAATCTTTCACACAGCTTTCACTGACTGAAAATAATTTGTAAACTCGCTTTGGTTGGTTTTCCACTGATGCTAACAAGTTTTGAATGGCTCCCGGACATACACACAACTTAGCCGGTGTTCAGTTGGGTTTGTTCGTATGCTGGAAAGGCTTTGTATGCCGATGCAAATTTCTTGCAAAATTTTAATTATTAAGGCGAAAATTTGTAAGGGGGGACATTCGCACACCGAGGTTCCACTGTAGTATAGCATTCCTTATTATACAGGAACAAAGTACCAGTGAAAACAGCAGTCTCGGCTTCACCTGATTAAATCTCTCTGCTGGGATTTATTTTTAATAAATAATGATTCATTATGGATTCTACATTTTACTGAATGTAAACATTAGCTGATTTCATTTAATATTAATATCTGAGGTACTGACTTCACCTAATTACTGTGTGATGCTCTCAGAAGAGAGTGGAGTTTTTGTATTTTTATTATTTTTTTCCTCACAAGGTCAACTGTGAAATATATCCCCCTACATTTTATTTAATGTCAGTGTTGTTTGGTTTTCAGGCAGCTGACAAGGGCTCGATTTCCATTCACATGAATCTGACATTTTTTATTATTTTGAAACCTAATGTTTTGAAATTTCAAACATTTCTCTGCAATTAACTGGTCCCCTGTTACTAAATTAGACCCAAATAAGGACAGTGAATATGTAGACATTTTGGTCAGTCTGTTTTTATATCATTAACAGAATTTAAGAAAAGTAATAATTATAATAAATTGTGAAATATTATTTGATTATTGTTTCAATTTTCATGTAGGAGAAATGAAATAAGCCTGAATCCCTTAGCTAGCTTTAGGTACAGTTTGTATGTAGGATGAGCAGTACTGAAAACGGATTCGTATTCTTGCCATGTGTATAACCATTTTGGAATATGGTTCCAGTACCATACCAATCAGCAGTGGATTAAAATCAATCATCACCACTGAAAAACATAAATCAATCATTCTAAATCTGATCACAAAATCACACATTTTTCTCCTACTTTCTAGCAGTACACCTACATTCCATTTCACTGACTGAATGAATTCACACAGAGGAGCAGCTGAAGGACAAAAACACACAGCGTAGAAGGGCTAAGAGATGGAACACTTCCTTTAACATGAAGAGACAGATTATTAGAGGGACAAAGTGTGTGTGTGAGTATCACAAATGGTGTTGATATGTAAAATCTTTGGTTTTAATGTTTATGTTGAAAATATCATTCTAAAATCTCTTCCCATCTTAGCTGCTAAGGTGGGAGTCAGGGTTTTTTTCCCTTAACTAATAGCAAAGTGAGTCTGGAGGATGATCTGAGGAGGGATCTGAAGGTAGACCAGTCTCTGTTTCTTCCCTTTATCCTGTTAGGCTAATCCCTTGTAGAGTTTTTGTAGTCAGTGTTTCCACAAGAAGTTGGTGAGACTGTGCTTTTGTCCATTGAGGTGTAGTTTTGGTGTTTGTTTAGACTACAAAAGACCTTCTTAAGAGATCTGGGGTGCTGTACTTGCTTTTGATTCATTTCCTGGTTTGTTTGTAATGATGTGCTGTATTCGTGGGTTCTAGGGTTTGAGGGATGGATTATTTTCTTCTGACATTCATCTTTTCTAATCTATTCCATCAGAACTGGAAACCAAATGTTGGGACACAAACGTACAATGAGTACGATGAATACTCAGGTCATCATTTTCTGAGACATTCATTCCCACTGTGAACAAAAGCAGTGAATTATAAAGCAGTATTATGGCTATAAAGTGGACGTTGTCCAGATCAGCTTACACACAGATCAGCCATAACACTGAGCAGTGCCAGGTGAAGTGAATAAGACTGAGTATCTCCTCATCATGGCACCTGTTAGTGGGTGGGATATATTAGGCAGCAAGTGAACATTTTGTCCTCAAAGTTGATGTTAGAAGCAGGAAAAATGGACAAGTGTAAGGATTTGAGTGAGTTTGACCAAAAGGGCCAAATTGTGATGGCTAGACCACTGGATCAGAGCATCTCCAAAACTGCAGCTCTTGTGGGGTGTTCCCGGTCTGCAGTGGTCAGTATCTATCAAAAGTGGTCCAAGGAAGGAACAGTGGTGAACCGGCGACAGGGTCATGGATGGTCAAGGCTCATTGATGCACGTGGGGAGAGAAGGCTGGACCGTGTGATCCGATCCAACAGACGAGCTACTGTTGATCAAACTGCTGAAGGAGTTAATGCAGGTTCTGATAAAAAGGGGTCAGAATACACAGTGCAGGATGGGTCAGCAAAAGGGGGACCAACACAATATTAAGCATAATGTGGTCATAATGTTATGCCTGTTCAGGCATATCCACCTGCTGCTACTGAAGCCAGTGAAGGGCGTGTGATGTGATCAGCAGCTGATCTCATGGATCACGAGGATAGAGTGGACAGTAAAAAGCTACTGGCTATGGGATCTTTGTACAAACAAAAATACTGCTGAGGTTCATCATGAGATTTAGGAGCTACTTCAAGCAGCCTGGAGAAACATTTCCAGCAATCTTCAAGTTCTCCTCTTCATGATCATATGAAGGAGAGAGGAGAGGAGTGAGGAGAGAGACTTCAAGAGGCAGAATTCATCAGAGCTCCAGGCGTTTTCAAAACTCAACACAAAACTAACCTAACAGTTCTGTTCTCTCCGGCTCACGGCTGTCGATCATAAAAAAAGGATGGAGTGTGTAATGTAGGCTTCTTATAGACTGGGATTATAAATCATTATAAACACAGAGAGCGGGATTATAAATCATTATAAACACAGAGAGTGGGATTATAAATCATTATAAACACAGAGAGCGGGATTATAAATCATTATAAACACAGAGAGTGGGATTATAAATCATTATAAACACAGAGAGCGGGATTATAAATCATTATAAACACAGAGAGCGGGATTATAGATCATTATAAACACTGAGAGCGGGATTATAACTCATTATAAACACTGAGAGCGGGATTATAAATCATTATAAACACTGAGAGTGGGATTATAAATCATTATAAACACTGAGAGTGGGATTATAAATCATTATAAACACTGAGAGTGGGATTATAAATCATTATAAACACCGAGAGTGGGATTATAAATCATTATAAACACTGAGAGTGGGATTATAAATCATTATAAACACTGAGAGTGGGATTATAAATCATTATAAACACTGAGAGTGGGATTATAAATCATTATAAACACTGAGAGTGGGATTATAAATCATTATAAACACTGAGAGTGGGATTATAAATCATTATAAACACTGAGAGTGGGATTATAAATCATTATAAACACTGCAAGTGGGATTATAAATCATTATAAACACTGAGAGTGGAATTATAAATCATTATAAACACTGAGAGTGGAATTATAAATCATTATAAACACTGAGAGTGGGATTATAAATCATTATAAACACAGAGAGTGGGATTATAAATCATTATAAACACAGAGAGTGGTGTGAGAGCGAATGAGCTTCTTTTTTTTTTGAAAACTTTTTTCACAGAGTGCTAAAACTTAAAACTTAAAAATACAATCACAAGCGCAAACTAACACTAATAACAGACAGACAGACAGACAGACAGACAGACAGACAGACAGATAGATAGATAGATAGATAGATAGATAGATAGATAGATAGATAGATAGATAGATAGATAGATAGATAGATAGATCTATCCGAAGGAAATTCCAGATATACAGCAGCAACAGAGACAGTAACACAAAGACAGGTTGTAGACTGCACACTGCACATGAACATGGGTATTTTTAAAACCGCAGCTTTTTTACAAAATACCCATATACGTGTGGACTAGACCTGAGTCTGTTTGTAATGGCAAGATATGTAATCGTAAGAGTAACTGAGCAGACCCTGAATATAACAGATGAGAGAGTTCTACATGTAACACTGTGATGTATATAGCAGACAAGCCTTCGCCTAGATTTCCCAATCCACATTACCATGTCCCTGTAGAGAGGAAAGCAGTGAAAATAAATGTATTTGTCGCCGCGGAGAGCTGTTGATCTCGTGGCTGAGTGCGAGGATGGTGGCCCACCTGAGCAGTGAGCAATGTGAGGTGAGCTCCCAGGTCTCAGTGGAGCTGGTGTTACTGGCAGTAGGAGAGAGTGTAGGATGTGAGAACATCGAGTCGGCATTGTGGATAAATAAAGTTGTGGTGGTGTGCGTAAAAGACAGGGAGCTCATGCATTAGCTCAGTGTCTGTCAACCTTTTTTGAGCCACAGCACATTTTTTACATTAAAAACATCCCACATTACACCACCAACCAAACATTTTACAAAATGACACACTGTAGCCTAACACGGTATATATAACGGCAATTTAATCTCTCAATTTGCTCATACTCACTCAGTGTGAAACCTGGGCCTGCTTAGATGAACACAAAGCTGATATCCTGCCAGGAATTGAAGAAACACCCTAAACACTGTAGCTCCACTTAAAAGGAAAATAATTAAAGAGAAGAAACTAGCACCGTGGTACAACGACCACACACAAGCTTTAAAACAATCAGCTAGGAAACTAGAGCGTAAATGGAATGAAACTAAATTAGCAGTATTCCAGATTGCGTGGAAGGAAAGCCTTCTGAGATACAAAAATTCTCTTAGTGCTGCTAGATCAGCGTATCTCTCTGCCCTAATCGAAGGTAACAAAAACAATCCAAAATATTTATTTATCACTGTAGCAAAACTAACTAGGAGTAAAACCACTGTAGCAAAGCGCACACCATCTACATTTAGCAGCAATGACTTCATGAATTTCTTCAATGAAAAAATTGACAATATCAGGCAGAAAGTTCGGACTATTAATTAAATTATTTGTTAGATAATCCTTTAGATAATATAACTATTTCTGATCAGAGCTTAGAGTGCTTCACTCCACTTCAAGAGCCTGATCTAATTTCACTAATTTCTTCTTCAAAACTTTCAACCTGCATTCTAGATCCTTTACCCACATCTTTCCTTAAACAGATATTACCAGTAGCTACTGAACCCCTTCTAAAAATCATTAATTCTTCTCTAAGCACTGGCTATGTGCCTAAATCTTTTAAGCTAGCAGTTATCAAACCCTTGATTAAAAAACCGGACCTCGACCCTGGTCAGCTGTCTAACTATAGACCGATATCAAACCTGCCCTTTATCTCCAAGATCCTAGAAAAGGCTGTAGCACAGCAATTATGTTCAGACCTGCATAGAAATAACATTTATGAAATGTATCAGTCAGGATTTAGGCCTCATCATAGCACAGAGACAGCACTGGTTAAAGTGGTAAATGACCTGTTACTGGCCTCTGATCAGGGTTGTGTCTCCTTACTGGTGCTACTGGACCATAGTGCAGCTTTTGACACCATTGACCACACTGTTCTACTTGATAGACTAGAACATGTTGTTGGTCTTAAAGGAACAGCCCTCTCCTGGCTCAGGTCTTATTTGACTGACCGTTATCAGTTTGTAGATCTAGATGGTGACTTCTCCATGCATACCAAGGTTATGTTCAGTGTTCCACAAGGTTCTGTTTTAGGCCCACTGCTTTTCTCCCTATATATGTTACCCCTTGGTGTAATTATTCATAAACATGGTATTAGCTTCCACTGTTATGCAGATGACACACAGCTATATGTTTCAGCTAAATCAGATGAGAGACACCAGCTTATTAAGATAGAAGAATGTGTAAAGGACATTAGACATTGGATGGCCACTAACTTCCTCCTGCTTAATTCGGACAAGACAGAGGTGCTTGTACTAGGACCACAGGCAGTTAGAAGTGAGCTTTCTGATTACAGAGTAATGGTGGATGGTCTTTTGGTTTCATCTTGTCCAGCAGTAAAAGATCTTGGTGTGATTATTGACTCTGGTCTTTCATTTGAAGCTCATGTAGATAATATCACTCGGGTAGCCTTCTTTCATCTCAGAAATATCGCTAAGATGAGAAATATGATGTCGCTTCATGATGCAGAGAAACTAGTTCATGCTTTTGTTACCTCTAGGTTGGATTATTGTAATGTCTTACTGTCTGGATGTTCCAGTAGGAGCAGAAACAAGCTCCAGTTAGTCCAGAATGCAGCAGCTAGAGTCCTAACTAGAACCAGAAGATATGAACACATCACTCCTATTTTATCCACACTACATTGGCTCCCAGTCAAATTTCACATTGATTATAAAATATTGTTTAAATATACCTTTAATGCACTAAATACCTTTAAAGCACTAAATTGTCTTGCGCCGCAGTACCTGAGCGATCTTTTAGTCTTTTATGATCCGACACGCCTACTCCGATCAAAGGGTGCAGAGCTTTCTCTTTGAAAGCCCCACAGTTATGGAACAGCCTTCCAATTAGTGTTGGGGATTCAGACACAGTCTTAATGTTTAAGTCTAGGCTGAAGACACATTTGTTTAGTCGAGCTTTTAATGTATAGTTTTCTTAGGTAAAGGAGCAGATCTGGAAGGTTCATGGTCATAGAGTGTTTGGTGTACTGGGATGTGTTGGATGCTGTCATCTTTCCACCCTCACAAGTCACTCAGGTTTGCTGACTGTGAAGTGGTCGGACACTTTATATCCCGGGAAGCCTTCATGTCTGTGACCTTCTGGCTCTCCCTTTTAGTTATGATGTCATAGCTAGTCTTGCCGGAGTCCCTGCCTGCACTTTATGCATAATCTACATTGCCCTTAAACATCACATGATCAGAATCATACTTAATATCATTCTCTTTCTCTCTCTGTCTTTTTCTGTCGAGCTATACACCCTACTTGTGAGCTCCTAGTGTTTGCCAGTTTCCAGTGCGACCACTGCCCTACCCCTGGTCGGAGTCTCGTCGCTTGATGGTGCCCACTGATGCTGTGGATGGATCTGTGTGGACCAGGAGACAGCCATGGACAGAGCCACTTGGGGACTTTCACACCATCACAGATCTGCCATTTCATCTGTCAGCTTCTGACAGCAAAGAATTAGTGTCTATAATGACCTTAGAAACTACACTGACCTAATAGTTCCTCATGGGTCATTGATTTCTGTTGTAGAAAAGGACATTAATCAGTTACAGTTACATTATTTACTGTTTAGTGTCACCCAAATGAGGATGGGTTCCCTTCTGAGCCTGGTTCCTTTCAAGGTTTCTTATTCATATCATCCCAGGGAGATTTTCCTTGCCACCGTCGCCACAGGCTTGTTCATTAGGGATAAAATAAAATAGCTTAATAATTTAATTTAATAATTTATTCTTATTTTTAGGTATTTAGTTTTTTTTTTCATATATATTTTTTATTTTAATTTTTCCCCTCCCCTTTCTCTTCTTTTGTAAAGCTGCTTTGAGACAATGTTCATTATAAAATGCACTATACAAAATAAATTGAATTGAATTGAATTGAAAGGCACACACGAAGCTCTTGCTCAACAGCTTTCAGTCTCTCTCTGTTTTTAAGTTTTTATAGCAGTCATGCTTGAAAAGTTCAGCTCACATAGATATGTTGTGGAAAATGGGAGCAAGATCGAAATAGCTTTGCCAGAATGGGGAACTCCTTGGCAGCAGTCAACCAAAAACTGTCCAAAGGTAGATCAGCAAAGCTTAGCTTCAAACCACGGTCTTCTCTCAGTTCAGTTAGTTCCTCATGCTCTTGCAAAATCATGTCCTTTCTAAAAACTGCTGCTGAGCTATATGGGTCCCTAACCCAGTCAAGGCAATCACTGGAGGCTGAAGGGAAATAAAATGACTACTTCTCCTCAAGAGTTTTCAAATGTTTACCTATTATCTCACACAGTGAAGCAGTGTTGACATTCTTGCCAATTCTGGGTGAGTGGAAACATGTCAAGGTTGGCACTTTCCAGATGTTGTTGCCAGAGGAGAATCTATTTATTTTATCTGTACTTGTGAGCAGGTTTTCATTTCAGCCTTGCATTCATGTGTTTAGTTAATTCAGATGCTGAAATATATCTGACATGTATGCCAGCCTTGCACACCACTCATCACTTGCAAACAGCTGTGCATCATCGCATCTCTCATTAGTCAAAAACACTTTTAGTTCCTCCTGTAGCTCATACACATGGGCCAGCACTTTGCCACACTACAACCATCGGACCTCTGTACGAAGCAATAATGTTTTATGCTCCGCGCCCAACACACAAGGTGTCTTTCTTCACACAAAGATGCAAATATGCGATTTTTTACAGGTCTTGTCTTTACAAAGTTTACCATACACACAACACCATCTAACACATTAGCTAAGTCTGCTGGTAAAGTCTTGGCAGCGAGTGCTTGCTGCTGCTGCATTGCTGCTGCTCCATCAGTGCAGACACTTGTGCAGTTTTCCCACTGAAGACCTCCTTGTTCAAAATATTCTGACGTGACCCGAAAAATTTCCTCTCCTGTTGTTTTTTCTGGCAATTGATTGCAAAATAGGAAGTTTTCTCTTATGGCGTCTCCATCCACATGTAGCCCTGTGACAATAACCTGCATATTTCTTTGATCTTTGATTTAGAAATGTATAGATTGAATGTAGATGTGTTATGCTAGAATATCATTTCATTGTATTTTCATTTTTTGCCATTTACAATATGGATGCCAAGTAATGATTGTGTATAAATTGCATGTACAGTTAATTTCTTATATCTAAGTTCACTTCTAAGTTCTTTCCATTATATGAGAGAAGTCTCTGAAAACCCCAGAAAGATTGATGTGCCTGGATGATGATGTCATCGGGGTTTGATTGGAGTGAGGGGGAATGTAAAATTCTGATTGGTCACAAGTTAACGAGGAGGGGAAAAAAGTGCGGACGGTTAGTTCAATTGCTGCAGTGTGAGAATCTGTTTAATTCATTTCTCTAGGATATGGAGTTATGAGTATATCCTTGCTATTTAGCAGACAGCAAGAGTGTTGTGGGATACTGACAATCCGTCACATGTAACGGGATATTGTTTTGATTCCTGTAGCTTGTGTAGCTTCTAAGTCAGGCGCAAGCAGTTAGCAATTTGCTAGCTATAGGGCACAGTGGATCTGAAAAGGACTTGAGCATATTTGTGCGGTTGGACTCGACAAATATATCGGCTTGAGGAGGGGAACTCATTATTCACCTGGCTAAGGTGAATCCAAGGAGAAACTCTACAGGAGCAGCACTGGGAAGTAGGAGCAATGTGGCTGCTAGCATTCAGCAGTTGACTGAACTCTTTGAGGTAGCTGACTCTTCGCGAGTGACAGAGATTAAGGTACTTTGAGTTCCATTTTGTTTTGCTCTTTTGAGTGAATCGGCCATTAAGTTTTTGGCCTCAACGTACCCGAGCCTCGTTTCATACCTGCAACGTTGTGGCTAGTGGGTATTTGGACAGTGAATTTAAGAGACTGCATAATTAATTAGTGAACAACGTGCATATGTATGTGGACTGTGATTTTTTTGTGCATTTGTGATTTAACACAGAATTAGCCAAATAGCTATACCCATGTAGTTGGTTTAAAAATGTGATTGGCCTACGTTTAGGTCTAATAAGAAAGGTATCTTTTGGGATTTCAACATTTTTTATTTTATTGTGATTTCATTTTTAAGTATCAATAAATAGTTCTACATTTTAAAAAGTTAAAAGAATGGTGTAGATTATTTCATGTGTGCATTCACTGAGGAATGAAGCATTCCAAACCTAAAAAGACTTAAGAGAACCTAGGGCGCCCCTGAAGAGTGGTTTATTGTATCTAAATCTAAGGGGCATTACATAAAATGGAAGCACTGCTGGGATAGGTTTGGAATTGTATTTAAGTTACTTTGATATCCATAGCATTGTTTTAGAACTATGTTAATGACTATTAACTATAGGGATGATGATTCCTCTACGGCTGATCCTCCAATATCACTCTCCACAACAGAGGTACACTCAGCACTGAGCAGAGTAGATCCACGTAAGTCAGCTGGCCCTGATGGCATACCCGAACATGTGCTCAGGTGCTGACCAACTGGCGCAAGTCTTCACTGACATTTTCAACTTGTCACTGGCCCAGGCCACTGTTCCAACATGTCTGAAGACTACAACCATCATACCAGTGCCCAAGCATTCTTCTGCGAAGTGTCTGAACGATTTCCGCCCTGTTGTACTCACTCCCATTGTTATGAAGTGCTTTGAGAAGCTGGTTCTAAGTCACCTCATAGCATGTCTCCCACCTACACTGGACCCACACCAGTTTGCCTATCGCCCAAATAGGTCAACAGAGGACACTATTTCCACTGCTCTTCATCTTGCTCTCTCCCACTTGGACAATAACAATACATACATTCGGATTTTGTTCATTGACTTCAGCTCTACTTTTAATACAGTTGTCCCTAGTAAACTGATCACTAAGCTCAGTGACCTGGGTATCTGCACATCCATATGCAGCTGGATTATGGACTTTTTAACAAATCAACCTCAGTCTGTAAGGTTGGGTAATCACTTATCCTCAACCGTCATCCTGAACACCGGGGTCCCACAAGGCTGTGTCCTGAGCCCACTGCTCTACTCCCTGTTCACCCATGACTGTGTTCCGCAACATAACTCCAACATCTTCATCAAGTATGCAGATGATACCACAGTTGTTGGCCGAATCAGCAACAACGATGAATCGGCCTACAGGGATGAGATCCATAGACTGTCAGCATGGTGTTCCATGAACAACCTTACCCTCAATGCTACAAAGACCAAAGAGCTCCTCGTGGACTTCCGGAAATCTAACAGCAGCAGACACTCCCCTATTTACATCAACAGGTCTGAAGTAGAGCGTGTCTCCAGCTTTAAGTTCCTGGGTGTCCACATCTCTGAGGACCTGTCCTGGCATCTGAACACCCCAACTCTGGTTCAGAAGGCACAACAGCATCTTTATTTCCTAAGGAGACTGAAGAAAGTTCACCTATCCCCCAAGATCCTGACCAACTTTTACCGCTGCATCACTGAGAGCATCTTGACAAGCTCCATCACAGTGTGGCATGGCAGCTCCACAGTGTGTGGAAAGAAATCACTGCAAAGGGTTGTGAAAACCGTCCAACACATCATCGGCACCCAACTACCTGCCATTAAATCTCTTCACCACAGTAGATGTCTGTGCAGAGCACACAAAACAATCAAGGACTCCTCCCACCTCCCACTCCTCCCACCCGAGTCATAAACTGTTCAACCTCCTTCCATCCAGGAGGAGATACAGGTCCATCCTCACCAGAACCAGCAGGTTTAGGGCCAGTTTTTTTCCTTCAACCATAAATCTACTGAACTCAACTCTACACTACACTGCTAGGACACATCTACTGAACTCAACGCTACACTACACTTACCACTTTACACTTCTGCTCCACCCTGTACATTCTGTTAATATAATATTTTTCACCGTTATACATTTTGTTGTACATCCTGGTATAATATTTTCTCACTGTGTAATATAATTAATGTACATATTGTCCATTTCATAGATTACACCTATTTTTTATCTATCTGTTTATCTATTTATATACATTTTTATATACTATATTTATACATACTATATACTATCTGTATATTCACTGTATATTATCTGTTACTGTTGTACATACATTGTACATAATGCACACATTTTTAGCACAATTTTAATTACACCTGACACTTTATCTGTTGTAAATACTACCTGCACATACTTTTCTATGCACACTCTAACATAGGCTTATTTATCGATGTACATATTTACATATTTATCTGCACTTGTTCATTTGCACAATTTCTACTATTTGCACTTCTGGTAGATGCTAAACAGCATTTGGTTGCTATGTACCTGTACTTTGCAATGACAATAAAGTTGTATCTATTTATTGTTTGATTGTGAAATAGCTTATTTAGTCATGGACCCTCAGTTGTATTTCAAGTACCAGACAGAGCTGTTTAAATGGTGCAGAGGAGAAAATATTGATGCTAACCATGCCATATTGGTGGTGGGTGTTGGGGAAGATGTTGTAGGCCAGATTGAAGAGGCGCTTCATACTGTCCGATGTTGTGGACGGGTTGGAGTAAGGGGCAGGATTTTCAGCAGTGAAGCTTATGGGCTATTAGTTCTTTGTGTGTCGAGGTAGATCCTTTGTTAATACCCCTGAAGTGAGGGCTACAGACATTGATGCAGTTTGGGGAGTAGTGGTGGCTAAGCAATGGCATGCTGTCCCTTAAGATTTTAATGCAAACTTAAGAAACCTTTTAAGGACGGAAGGTATAACACTTGCTGATTTACAGAGTTTATGTGACTTTTCTAGTCTAATGCGTGAATCTGAGGAGTCAGTTTTGCATGCGATGGTTGATGTGGTAAGCCAGGCTAACACAGGTCAGGTAGGAAAATGCAATTATCACCGTCTTAGTGTATTCTCTGGTATCACTCCCACCCCAGCTTGGGAGGAATTTATGGAGTATTGGCTTAAACAGGCGACATTAATGGTTCAGGAAAGTCAGTGGCCTGAAAAAGAAAAGAGGCGGCGAGTCTTGGAGAGTTTAAGAGGTCCAGCTTTGGAGGTGGAGAAAGTGCTGAAGAGTATTTGGAGGCTCTTGATAGTGCATATGGGTCTGCAGAGTCTGATGAAGACCACTATTTCTCGTTCCATCTCATACACCAGAAAGCTGGTGAGAAGTTATCAGATTTTGTTCAAAGACTTGAGCCTATTCTTACTAAGGTGGCTAAAAAGGGTGGTATCTCCGTCAGAGACAAGGACAGGGTTAGAGTTGAGAAGCTGCTTCAGGGAGCAGTTGGTCCAGATCTTATGTTATTGCAGTTGCAGCTGAGAGAGAGGCAAAGAGATCCACCTAATGTTCTTGATTTGCTTTCTGAGATTAGACAGGAGGAAGAGCATGAGAAAACACGGCATAAGGTTAATCCCAGGGTTCATAAACTGGTTCTTGGAGGTGAATCTTGTGGGAGATAATTTTGTAAATGAGAATATATGTATGAGGTATGTGTGAAATAATCAGGGGGACAGCAGGAGTGAGTTCTCAGGTAAGGTTTATTCGTTAGGTCATTTGAGCTTAAGAACAATATAAGGTTTAACACGGCATGTTGGCCTGTCACGGGCCTTGCACACAGGCTGCAAGGGCTTTGAAGAACAAATAGTTGTATCAATGATGTCAGTCTAGCAGGCTTTCTCTGCGGTACCAGGCTTTCCAAACTTGGACCAATCAATGGCAGAGACGCACCCTAGGTTGTTATGGTCAATCTTCGCTCCACTGGTACCTTGAGCGGTAGTGAGCTCATCATGAAGTAAACGCTGCGCGTGTTGGATGGCAATGGTGGTACCAGGCGAAATATCTAGAGTACATACGTAGAAGACAGCGGATAAATCAGAAAATCCGTGAGGTGTAAAAGTTAATAAAAGAAAGGGTGTGGCCCCTGAAGAACTGAGAACTTACCCATGCTGTCTCCTAAAGAAGAATGAGGTATTGGCGAGAGTGAGGCCAAAGACAATCCCACTGGTGGGGGCGGAAACAACCAATTTTTAATATAATGATTCAGGAAAGTTTAATTATAATGGTATTCGAAAAGTTGTAAATTCAAAGATAATGGTGTAAAAAAGAATCTAAAAGGTCTAAAAAAAGAAGGATGGGTGGGATTGTCTAGGCAAAGAACCAGTGACGTGTTGCATTGGGAAGATAAGGGAAATGTATATAAAGGCTGTAGTTGGAGTTCCCCGAGGAGAGGTTGTTGGGACGTTCATGCATGAGCATCTCAATTCTTGTGTCAGCGCTGATTACAAAATAAAATCTCTTATCTGCATTCATCTAGTCTGCTTGATTGGCTTATTTGGTTTTGAGGCCTTACTAACTATGAGTCTCACTTAGACTGAGCTGTCGGGTCAGTGTGGAGCTGGAGTCAGATTTTAGTAGTGAGTACAGTAGATTTTTATTCCACATTGTTTTGGTGACCCCGACGTGATTTCAAAGAAAACGAGATTGGCACAGAGAGAACAGCAGAGCCCCAGACCCGGGACCTGAGGCTGCGGCCGCCGCCCACGGACCAGACACGGGATCCCACTAGGACAGAGGTAAGGCAGAAGCCTGTTTAACCAAATTTCTGCATTAGTTGTGTGTGGTCTGGGGAGGCGGAGGCGCTCGGCCCAGGGTCGGATCAGCTCTGCTCCAACCTATTGAGGCAGAGAGGCAGAGTGAGTGTAAGTTAAAACCACATAGAGTGACATGATAAATTGCATGTTTTGTATTGAAAAGACTAGATGATGTCAGATGTATGAATGTGTAAAGGCCTGTATGATCGAAAGTCCTGGTGGGTTCCAGGTGGTATGAGAGAAATTCCTGTGAAAAAGACCTTATTTGGACGCAAACGGAGCGTTTAGTAGCAGAATAGTAAGTTCTGTGAACGTGAACACCGTCACTGGAAAAAGAAAAATAAGTGTCAAGTAGCAGGTGATAAAAGAGAAGAGTAAAATTCCTGGATCCGGGTGGTAGTGAAAGGAAAATAAGAGAAGAAAAGAGAAATATAGTGAAAAATCCCGGATCTAGGTGTAAGAGAAATAAGGGATAAAGAGAATATAAAGAGAAAAAGCGCTGAATAGAAAAGTCCTGGATCCAGGTGGTAGAAAAATAAAGAAAAGATTAAGAAAATAAGGAGAGGCCTGCTGTCGGCCTTTGTCTGTTGTCTGTCCTGATTGTATTGCATGCAGTGTGTGGGTGTGTTGAGTGCGAGGGGCTGTGTGAGTGTGAGTGCATGAGAAAAATAAATGGTGATTGGATGTGCGCACTGTAAATAGCACTGTATTAACCTTTTGTCTACTAACACTATTACTGTGAGATTATAGGAAAACCAGTGTGTACATGCATGCACATTGATATGGAGTGTGATATATGAAACAGGTGGGGATGATAGGGCTGAAGTTGAGAAGGAATAGCAACAGAGTGAGAAAATAAGGCAGAAGTCTTTGTGAGAGTAAAGGAATCACCGTGCATGGATGTAATCATACTAAGGTTTGATATATATGTTTTGGAGGCACACTACGTGAGAAATGAAGGAAAAGTAAGGGTAGTGATGGTGTGGACTAGAATAGTCTTTAGAATAAATCTTATAGTGAAGCGGGCATCCACATACCGTAAGTAAGGACCAAGTGCCAAGTGTGAGCTAATGGTTCATCTCAATTTGGTATGCACTCATTGAATTGGATGAATATGTGTATCGGTCACAAGTATAATTGTTCCACCCTCTACTGACGTGAAAGTGTGGTTTGACATCCCTGGGGTCCAGGTGAAGATGTAGCATACTGTAGGAAACAACTGCTCCCGAATGGTGGAAGTGTTTGTATCCGCCTACACGGGACGACACCGTGTGAGTGCTTACTTTACCGTTCCGGAGGAACTAAGTGAGGAAATTCCCAATATTATCACAGAAAGAGCAAAAACTCGCGGATTAGAGCTAAGTCTTAGCAGTCCACTACCATTCAAGCGAGTTGGTTATAGGTTTCCAAATAGGTTTGAAAGGGAGTTCGCGGAGGCAGCACTAGAGTTGTTGAGAAAGGAAGCTGGGAAACTCCTGGTTAGGGTCAATTTAATGTGGCCTATGACCCCAAGAGGTCCTCAATACACGGAAGTTTGGGTTAGCTTGTGGAAGTTGGGGCAGGATCGTAGGTTGTGGAAGTGTTTCATTGCAGGAAGTTTAACAGTAGATCCTCAGGTGATGATGAAGAATTAAAAAGAACAAGTGTGTGTGTGTGTGGAAGAAGATTGAATGCTTTCTGAAGTAGTGGAGAGGTGTGTGTGTGTGTGTGCAGGGGCACTGTGCCAAGAAAGAGTGAGTAAGAGCGGAGACATCCCCCTAGAAGGAGGAATTTCATACAGAATAAGTGAGGGAAAAGAGTTGTACATATGAATAGGCTGAGGAGTTCAACGGCTAGAGACACGGTTTGTGGACTTGGAACGAAATCAAAAGCGGCTGAAAGCAGGCTTAGCGAGGGAGGGATATCGTGCAATCAGCAACAGAGAATACTTAGGAAAAATCCACCTAAAACTTGGGTCTGCATTCTATTGGGCCACTCAGTGAAGTGTGACCCAGATAATACAACATTACCCTTATTGAAGTATTGAGCTATTATATTGATACCATATACTGCATGTGCACTACTGTTTTCTTCAGCTGTATGGCCTTTCGCCAAGACTTGGAGATAGAAACAAGGGGAATACGCACACACTTTTGGGATGAGCGGACATATAAAGATAGGGAAGGAGTAGAGCACTGGCAGCCAGAAGATTTGATTAGAGACAAATTGTGGGCCCTGACAAAGTTTGACGGACTGTACACCCTACAAAGAACGTTCCCTGACGTAGACTGGTACGAAGCATTGAGGAAGATTTGGCGTCCCAAGTTGTTGAGTCCTATATTGAGAGCACTAGTTGACGCTCCTGAGCCCAGCAGTGTAGCCATCCCAATATTTGATTTCATCAGTGACCCATATAAGGAAGACGACGAACCCCTGGCAGAGTTATTCCAGCCCAGACCAGGCCAGTACAATTATTGTTCGGGATTGACAGCAACTGTGACAGTAGAACCGCGACTCGTACACTGGGAAAGAGGTTTTGCAACGTCAGTGCTGATTGATAAGATCAATGCGCTCGGTGAGAAGATAAGAAAGAATCCAGTAAGGCCGAGCTTGACAGTGAAACGAATCAGCGTCGCACTGACGTGGTCAGAAGGCCATAGGAATCCAGGAGAGAGAAGTAGCGCATACAGGGCACAACAGGGGTGCATCATGAGTGAAGGGAGAAGACAGCCTACACCAGTTGACATTATAATAGCGCAACACAAACCTGACGAGAAGTATGTCAGGAAGTGTATGAGGAAATGGCATGACAGGACTCAGGGGACATGGCAGTGGCCGGTGGAAATGCTGAGACACTGGAAGCCAAGCAAAGATGATGATAAATCCAGAGGAAAGAAGTATAGGCGGTTAGAGATTCTGGAATGGTTCATGAGAGAAGGAAAGAAGGTCAGAGAAGCAGAAGAAGCGGTGAAGCGAGCGATAAAGAAGGAAGAAGAGCGGAGTAGAGAGGAGAGAGAAATAGAAAGACCACCGCCAATCTACTGTCCACCACCCAACTACAACGAGCCAGTGGTGGGCAGGGAACAAGTGGGAGTGTATCCAACCTTAACGGACTACTATGCCGACTGGACAGGATGGGAAGACGTGGAGATATCAGTTGAAAACCCAATTAAAGGAAAAATTAGAAGGAGCAAAGAGACAGGGGGAAATCACAGTGAAAATGAGGAAGAAGGGGAGGCAGAGGAGATACTGCAAAGAGCAAAGAAAGAGAGTGAAGAGTATTTGCAAAAGGGAAAGGAGTTCACACACTCAACACCAGTGGGGGACAGTGCCGAGAGATATATCTCAACGCATGCGAGTGGGCCTACAGCGCCTCCTACGCTCCCGGAAGAATGGGAAAGAGATGAACCAATGAGTGAAGAACAGGGTGCATATAATCAATCCCGAACAGAAAAGACAACAGGGCCACTGGAAAAACAACCATGTGCTGAATACTGGCGAGAAGATCCAGAGAGACAGGTTAGAGGAGTGCTGTACATAGAGCCAAGGGAAGATGCAATAAAGAGACAGAGGGACACCAAAGAGCAGAAGGTGAAGGATAGTGTTCGTGATTTCGCACAGCAGCTGGAAGATTTAGAAGAGCGCTTACAAAATTCAGTTACAGCGTTGGAGGAGCAGCTGGAACGGGAGCGCACGCGACCAAGAACCTTAAGGGACAAGAAGTCACTAAAAGCACCGCAGAGATATGGGTTTGATGGTGAGGAAGAGGTTCGAATGAATCCCCTGGTGACAAAAGGAAGAGATGTGCAATATGTTCCATGGACATTTATGGATATGGTAGGATTAAGCTCACAGCTACCGGAGATGTGTAATGGAGGGCAGAGGTGGATTACAAAGTTTGAAGAAAAGACAGCAGGACATACCTTGTTGATAGGAGATGTGAAAGCCATATTAGCCCAAACAATAGGGAAAGCAAAAACAGCTGAAATACTGGATGAAGCTGGACTAAAAGGAGCAATGGATCTACCAGGCTGGGATGCTATAGCACTGGGGACATGGAGAAACAGGTTGTGGAATGAAATAAGGAAAACCTACCCCACGAAAATGGACCCAGGACAACTGGAACACATGATTCTGAAGGAAGAAGAAAATGTAGTAAAATTCATCCATGATTATCAGAATAAATGGAAGGAAGAGACAGGTGGAACATGGGACGAGACGGACACAAGTAAAGGACTGTTTAAATTAATGCTGAAGAAATGTCTACCAGAACCAGTCCAAACCTCGTTGGATGAGGTGGTCGGTCTAAACTCCATGCCATGGGACACCTACAAAGCACATGTGATACATTATGTGGAACAATACAGAAAGAAACAAAAGGACGAGAAAACAGCCTCAGAGGCCTTACTGACACAGTTATATAAAACACAGCTTGGCGAGTTGACAAGAGCTAGACAGAAAGAAAAGGAGAGAGAAAAAGCAGGAAAAATACAAGCCGCAGTGGTTATCCCAGCAGGCCAAGAACCTGTACAGAATAACCAAATGCTGCCGCAACAAGGACAAACACCACAGCAGCCGCAAATGATGCCACGACCGCAGGCGGCAGCACCAAACTCACAGCATCCACAAAATAGCCAGGTGTACCCAATGGCCCAACCCATTAATGTCCACATTGGCGGTGCACAAGGAAGATTTAGAGGACGCCCAATGAGAGGTCGGTGGCAAGGGAGAAGGCAGCCGTGGGAACGATTTGGATCACCACCGCAGGGATATGCGCCGCAGAGCCCTGGAGGGCCCCAAGGACTGAGTTATGCGCAGGCACCCCCCAATCCTCAGTACCAACAGCCTCAACAACCACTAGAGTGTTGGGGCTGCGGAGGGACTGGACACATGAGAAGAGACTGCCCACATATGTATCAGCCCCAGATAGGCCCGGGACTGGGGCCCGCACCAAATTGGAGTTGAAGCAGCCCTGAGAAGCCAGAGGGGGAGAATATGCAGTACGCCACTACACTGCATCCGCAACAGTAACCAACTGTCATGGTAACACTCAATAATGAGCATCCTTTTCCATTCATGATCGACACAGGTGCCACATATTCATGTATAGGGCGCGAAGGCTCGAATCTCCCTCTCGCTCGGAAGACCATCAAAACAACAGGTTTCTCAGGGATCTCACAGATCTTGCACTTCACAGAGCCTCAGATACTAACATTAGAAGACACCACCATTGTGGCACCACTTTTGTATTCACCCTCTACACCAGTCAATTTATTGGGACGAGATCTTTTGTGTAAATTTAAGGCTAGAATTCAGTGCAGCCCTACAGGCCTCTGGGTAACATTCCCAGACAGAACCACAGCAGAACAATATCTCATGGCTGGGACGCAGGCAGACACAGAGTGCAGCACAGTGTATTGGCTACAGAACGACAATCCCTCATTATCAGAGTTGCAGGCCAGCTATATACAGTGGAAGCCATGGATACAGGCTATGCGGCCGGACTACACCAAACCCAAAAGCCCGTTGCACTGTACTATGTGTTTCAATCCTGACAGCTCCAATGAAGAGTATGCAACACTATGGTCAGACATGATGGAAGGAAAACTGTTTGACGTGGTGACAACAGACATCTTCGTGGGCCCTCAAGGAGTGGCAGCGGCAGTTCAGTTACCCAATAACTTGAAGAGCTGGTACCAGATCACAAACTCAATACCACACATCACACTGATGGTAGCAGGAGGCTATGAATCGAAAGACCTGGGACCAATGCTCAAAGAAACTAGCCAGGTGCTGGAATGGAAGCCAACCATCAATCAGTACATGCACACCTCACCGGATGGAAAATTTATGCGCATTTCTCAAAAAGGCACAGACACTTTAAGAGCCACACAAACCTTGATAGAAAAGAAAATGTCACCTATTTATCAGTTACCACTTTCAGATGACAAAGACATCGTACCAGATAAACAATCGGATACAGAAACTGAAGGGCTGTTAGCCACAATCCCAAGTGTGCTCTGGACTCAGCACTCTACAGACGTAGGACTCATAAAGTCGGCAGGACAGGTTTTGATAAAACTTAAACCTAATGTCAGGTACCCGTATCAGAAACAATATCCACTAACACCACAGGCTCAGGCAGGGATAGGACCCACACTCGAGGGGTTATTGGAGGCAGGGGTTCTAATACCAACACATAGCCGTTGCAACACTCCAATATTCCCAGTTAGAAAACCAAACTCAGATAAGTGGCGACTGGTGCACGATTTACGTGCTATTAACCATATAGTTGAGGCAGAAGCACCCATAGTCCCAGATCCACATACGTTACTCTCCAACGTCCCAGGCAATACTAAGTGGTACACGGTCATTGATTTGTGTTCTGCATTTTTTAGTATTCCACTGCATCCTGATTCACAACATTTGTTTGCGTTCACGTATAACGGCCAACAGTACACATACACGAGATTGCCCCAGGGCTATTGTGAAAGCCCATCAATTTTCAATCGAATTGTGGCTAGGGATCTAGCTTCATTGGATATTGATAGTCTTCTCCTGACATATGTTGATGACATCTTGATTTGTAGCCCAACTAAAGAACAGTGCCAGGCAGACTCCCTAAAAGTATTGAGACTCTTAGCAGAAAACGGACACAAGGTGAGCAAGGAAAAGTTACAGTTCTGCAAACAGGAAGTAGAGTATCTAGGAAGAGTTTTGCATGGCACAAGTCGTAAGCTGTCGCCTACGCATCTAGAGGCGGTCCGTAAAGCCCCGAAACCGCAAACGGTTGGACAGATGTTGTCTTTCTTGGGCATGGTGGGTTATAGCAGACAGTGGATAGTAGATTTTGCATTAAAGGTAGCTCCACTACGTGCGTTGATAAAAGCAGCTGATCAGAAGAAAGCTGCATTGGGTTGGATGACAGAAGCCGTTGCAGCTTTCGAAATGCTGAAGGAGGATCTTTGTACAGCACCAGCGCTAGCGAGTCCTGATTACGGTGAAAGGTGCTACGGAGGGAAGGACGAGCGAAATTGACGAGGAGCTGAGGACTGTGAAACCAGGAGACTGGGTGTATGTCAAGGTCTTCAAGAGAAGATGGAATGAGCCCAGACGAGTTGGACCACTAAAAGTTGTCTTAGCTACTCCAACAGCCGTAAAGGTCGAAGGTAAGACTGCTTGGTTTCATCTAAATCACTGTTGCAGAGCACCAGATCCAGGGGCTGGAGTGAGACGAGAAAGAGCGCAGGAGCAGGATCCACTGATAAGGGAATTCGAGGCACGAAGGCGTGATCCAGCTGTTCCCGCCTCACAACCCCCTTCGGTACAAGCGCCCCACCCGCAGAGCCAGGAGTATCAACCGTGGGAGAGTCCAGCAGAACAAGAAGAAGACGACCCAAGGGAAGGGCCTTCACAACACGATGTGGGAGATACAGGACCTGCCTATAGAACTAGAGCCCGTGCATGGCGAGAACACTGAAAGAGAAGGGAGAGAGAGAAACGATGAGCAAGAAATAAATGAAGAGGAGGGAAACGGTGATCGAATCAACAGAACGGACTGGGGCTTATTGGTACTTGTAATAATAGCACTGCTGTGTATAGGACTATGGACATACACACTTATACGAGTCTTTGGTGATGATGAACACATGAATGATGAAACTAGGGGAATACATTATATTGAGCAATCACCAACAACACTGCCCAGAGTACGCAGAGACACTGCACAGTCAATGAGCCTCATGAGTAGACTAGACCAGGAGTTGTGGACAAACAACTTGTTTTACCAATGGCTAAGTTACACAGCACACGAAGCAGGAAACACCTCGTGCATAGTGTGCCATGACAGGACATCGCGAGCTCCCAGGGTTTTTCCAACGAGAGGACCAGAAGGTTGTAACAGCACTAAGCACAACCTATGCCACCTATGCCCATTCGTTTGTCTTATGCATTCTATCTCATGTGCCTACGGCCCAACCAGGTTGAAGAAGTTGAATAGCACCTGTGAGTATGAGGAGATCGGGACTGAGGGACATCCGCCCATCAGAGTGAGTGAGCGTCAGGGACAGAGGTACCCATTCTGTGTATGTTCAAACGGATCACAGGTGTTTGTCGGCAACATTTCTAAAGACTGTGACATGACGGCAGATACAAAAGGATTAAAGATTACCGTGTGGAGACAGTGGAAAAAGGACTATATTGATCTGAACCAGCCTGACCTATCTAATGGGACTAGGCCACTGGCTGATGTATTCTGGTATTGTGGATATAGTGTTGCTAGGCAGACCCTGCCACCCGGGTGGGGAGGATGCTGTGCAACAGTGGTGCTGACAGGAAAACTAACTGTGCTGCAAGAAAAGGAGATTAATACATCAGGTCGACGAATTAAGCGCGACTTGGGACGATTCGACAGGAGCAGTGGGGTTTACGTGGATTGGAGAGGGATTCCGGTGGGAGTCCCTGATGAACATGCTGCCATTGGTCGACCAGGAGCAGGAGCACTGACCTTTTTCTTACCATGGGCTCAGATTGGTAAAAACGTGAGATGGATTAACTATATTTGGTACAATCAACAAAGGTTCATGAACTACACAATACAAGCATTGGATTTGATTCAAGAACAACTACATGCAACATCTACAGGCTTATCCTGGACACCATGAGGGCCCTGGAAGAAGGAGTGTGTACTATGTTTGGAGACCAATGTTGTACTTACATTCCAATACACACTGGTCCAGAGGGTAACCTGAGTAAAATATTGCGGCAGATGAAAGATCTTAGAGACGAGCACGTAGAGAACACATATAAACCAACAAATGATTGGCTGGCATGGTTGTTCTCCTCAAATTGGAGAACCGTCATACTTAAGATAGGAACAGTCGTAGGTGTGGTTTTGGTGATACTTGCAGTTCTGTTGTGTTGTGTAGTTCCACTACTGCGTTCCATGATTACACAGATGACGCACACATTGTTTGGCCAATATGTTCAGATGACACATGAGATTGAGTCTCCGTTTAAACCCAGCAATGGCAGTGATGAATTGGACTTAATAAAGATGATTGCATAATGGAGGGGGATTGGAGGCATATATGGAGGTATTTATGGGGTAGGTTGTTGAAAAACGATTTGGGGGAGTGGGAGCCAAATTTAGGATTGCTAGAGTACCCTTTTATAGATAGGCGTACATCAGTAAGGGAGATTTACGCAGACAGGATGTATATTACAGAGATACAAACATTTGCATACACTCCGAGACAGACAGCACAGTTACCCATCGTGGTAGAACATGCACATTATAGTGTAGAACGGTTACTTAATCTTGCGTACAGAAGGAAGAGAAGGTTTGGAATATGGATAGGTGTACCACTTAAGAAGAGGGTAGAGGTCATTACAGTCAAGTTAGGAGAAGATGTATTGTGGACCAATGTTCCTGGACAAATGATGGAGCTGCTGAGATCCTTGCCGTTCCAATCATCGGGAGGGGGCTAAGTGATGTGCTAGTAACCTCTCCTTAGCCCCCCAACGGCCCCTCTATGTGGCGCAAAGTCACATGGGCAGAAGAACAACAGGGGACATCATAAAAGGATGTGGGATATGTCATGTCGGCGTGTCGTATTATATTGTGTTTTAAATCACTAATGTTTATGCATGCAACACTATTATTATTTACGTGTGTTTTGAAATACTACTGATGAAAAAGCGTAATCAGATTTTATATGAATCTATCCGTATGCCGAGTGTCAAAATGTGCCGGAATCACTGGAGAAGTCTTATAATGACTACTGAATGATTGAATGTTACTCATTTATGCATCTTAATGACAACTGCTGATTTGTGGTTAAAGGGAACATAATAATAATGATTCAGGCTTATTGGTCATGTGGGAACGAGTGGTAGACATTACTGAATGTGTTATAAACAGAGTTAGTTGATACTTAATGTTTGCACACTTGAAGCTCTCTGCAGGTACAGTGGCTGGGTAGGTAAGGAGATGAGATCTCGAGAGTGACTGAGGACAGAGTGACTGAGGTTCCAATCTGGCTCATGGTATAGATCCCAATAATGCCCTACTGAAGAATCAAGAGAAGACAGACCAGCAACACAAAAAGCCACACCAGAGTCAGAGGTGTTGGGCAAAGGGAAAGCTGCTACCTGAAAAAAAACAGGGGGCAGCCGGTGACCAGAGAAGAAGGCTGGTTAGCCAAAGACGGGTAAGATCTCACTGGGTGGGACAACCTAAGGCAGGCACGGTCGTGCTGCTGGTCACCGGGCATGAAATGGAAACAACGTGGATTGCGTGTAACCAGGGGAATACCTGATGAGTAGGGTTGGGATCCAGGTAGGTATGAAATTGACTGGCAAATGTGAGAGAACGAGTGAGGTGGGCGATAGCAAGACTGAGAAGAACTACATGCAGTGGTACCTGCACAGAGCTTGGAGTACTTATTACATTCCTTAACGAGTGTATAATTGTTTACTAGCACCATGATAGTAGTGAAACACTGAAAACGAATCATACGAGTATGTAATCCTTGTGCTGACTTATGTACGTATATAAGGCATGTATGCATAGCGTCTGAACAAGTTGAGTGTGTTGTGACTTGAGTCACAAAAGGGGGGAATGTGGGAGATAATTTTGTAAATGAGAATATATGTATGAGGTATGTGTGAAATAATCGGGGGACAGCAGGAGTGAGTTCTCAGGTAAGGTTTATTCGTTAGGTTGTTTGAGCTTAAGAACAATATAAGGTTTAACACGGCATGTTGGCCTGTCACGGGCCTTGCACACAGGCTGCAAGGGCTTTGAAGAACAAATAGTTGTATCGATGATGTCAGTCTGGCAGGCCTTCTCTGCGGTACCAGGCTTTCCAAACTTGGACCAATCAATGGCAGAGACGCACCCTAGGTTGTTATGGTCAATCTTCGCTCCACTGGTACCTTGAGCGGTAGTGAGCTCATCATGAAGTAAACGCAGCGCGTGTTGGATGGCAATGGTGGTACCAGGCGAAATATCTAGAGTACATACGTAGAAGACAGCGGATAAATCAGAAAATCCGTGAGGTGTAAAAGTTAATAAAAGAAAGGGTGTGGCCCCTGAAGAACTGAGAACTTACCCATGCTGTCTCCTAAAGAAGAATGAGGTATTGGCGAGAGTGAGGCCAAAGACAATCCCACTGGTGGGGGCGGAAACGCCCAATTTTTAATATAATGATTCAGGAAAGTTTAATTATAATGGTATTCGAAAAGTTGTAAATTCAAAGATAATGGTGTAAAAAAGAATCTAAAAGGTCTAAAAAAAGAAGGATGGGTGGGATTGTCTAGGCAAAGAACCAGTGACGTGTTGCATTGGGAAGATAAGGGAAATGTATATAAAGGGTGTAGTTGGAGTTCCCCGAGGAGAGGTTGTTGGGACATTCATGCGTGAGCATCTCAATTCTTGTGTCAGCGCTGATTACAAAATAAAATCTCTTATCTGCATTCATCTAGTCTGCTTGATTGGCTTATTTGGTTTTGAGGCCTTACTAACTATGAGTCTCACTTAGACTGAGCTGTTGGGTCAGTGTGGAGCTGGAGTCAGATTTTAGTAGTGAGTACAGTAGATTTTTATTCCACAATCTGCAGAGACAGAAAGAGACCCCATAGAAAATTTGAGAGCTGACTTAAAAGCATTGACAACTCAAGTGACTGAGATGTCAAAGAAGTCATCATCTTTTAAAAGAGAGGCTGAAACTCTGAAGCCAGTTCCTCAGTCATGCCACCCAGGCCATTACCAGTCGGAAGCTGTTGCCTTCAGGAAAGAGGTTCATAAATTGAAGCAGAAGATGAAAGCATTGGAATGTAAAGCAGTAGAACAGCCAGTTACAGTTGCTGCCATAGAGAAAGAGGCTTATGAGCACAGTTGCTTACCTCTACAGAAGCAGGGCTATAAGAGAAAAGACCACTTTTGTTATAGATGTGGAGAAGTCAGTCATATTGCCTATAAATGTTCAGCTCCAGAAAATGAAAAAAAGGTTATAAAGAAGTTCATAGCCTCACGCCGCCATGTCAAAGATGAGCAGACTGTTGATGGAGATTCTAAAGGCAAAACGGCTCATTTCTCAGTAAAGAAACAGGCTGTTCATGCCATCACAAATGTTTCTTTCCCTGATGGTCTAATTGGTCCAGCATCCACTGTGCGGATTAGAGTCAACGGTCACCCGTGTACTGCCATCTTGGATAGTGGGTCACAAGTGACCATAATATTTGAGAGCTGGTATGAAAAATATTTGTCTTGGGTACCCATTCAGCCAGTATCTGGCTTAGCCATTTGGGGTCTTAGTGACACAAGCTACCCATACAAGGGGTATGTAGTAGTGGATATGCAGTTCCCCAGAGAACTTGTTGGTCACCTGGAGACACTGTCAGTGTTGGCGCTGGTCTGCCCTGGCCCTAATACACCAGATCAGGTCCCAGTGATTCTAGGCACTAATGCCTTTTTCACAGACTTGCTGCACTGTGTGATCAATCCAAGAGTGAAACTTTGGCTCGTGCTTTGAATGTCAGTAGTTTCAGGTTAAAGGGAGATTATGTTTTACCTGGTGGTAATGGTGAGGATCAAAATGAGACTGTAGGTGTGGTGAAATGGATGGGCCCTGGCCAGTTAACCATCCCATCGCATGGATGTAAGTGTGTGCAATGCCATGTAGATTTCTGCCAGCCAACCCCCAAAGGGATAGTGGTAGTAGAAGCCAGTGATGCTATGCCATTGCCACAAGGCTTAATGTTTCAACCGGTTGTGGCTCTGGCCAATGCTATTGACTTTAAATGTGAGAGGTTACCATACCTCGAGGCACTCCCTTGGGCAGGGTGCAGACAGCTGAGTCCTCCAGTAACTAGAGAGGATTCAGGTGACATAGCTTAATTGATTTTGGTGATTCCCCTATTCCAACAGCTTGAAAAGACAGACTTAGGCAAAAAAATTGTAGCCGGTGTGTTTTCACTCCATGAATGGTAGGTTAGTATCGCCAAGGGGGCGGAGCACCACATCCATCTGTCTGACCCCTGACTGTTTTGGGAGAGGTCCAGACGTTTGGCACCCGCAGACATAGAGGATGTCTTCAAGAACTGCTAGCTGCAGGAGTGATCAAAGAGTCTCGGAGTCCATATGCATCACCTATAGTGATTGCCAGAAAGAAGAATGGTAGTGTGCGTATGTGCATCGACTACCGAACTCTAAGACTATTCCCAATCAGTACACCACCCCACGCATCAACGATGCACTAGATTGTCTGGCAGGCAGTCGCTGGTTCCCTGTACTGGACCTCCGAAGTGGCTATTATCAAGAGGACAAGGAGAAGACAGTGTTTATATGTCCTGTCGGTTTCTACCAGTTCGAGCTGATGTCGCAGGGTGTAATGGGGGCTCCTGTAACATTTCAGTGCTTAATGGAGAAGGCCATAGGGGACATGAATTTGCTGCAGGTTCTAGTCTTCCTTGATGATTTAATTGTGTTTGGAGCTACTTTGGAGGAGCATGAAGAGAAACTTCTTAAAGTGCTAAACCATCTGGAGGAAGTGGGTCTGAAGGTGTCTTTAGACAAGTGCCAATTCTGTCAGCCTAAAGTGTGATATGTGGGTCATATTGTGTCAGATGAGGGGATTGCCACAGACCCAACTAAAGTGGAGGCTGTTACTAAGTGGCCACAGCCCCTTGAAGTCACTGAGGTCATTTCTTAGCTTCTGTGGTTATTACCACAGATTTATAGCCAATTATGGCTCAACTAACTAACTAAGACTTAACTAAGGGTTATCCTCCTGTTAGGAAAGGAAAGAAGTGTGTTGGGAAAGACCAGTGCTATTTCACAGAGTCAGAACCATTTGGTTCATGATGGACAGATGCTTGTACAAAGGCTTTCCGTGATATCATTGGACGCCTTACCACTGCACCTTTATTGTCATTTGCGGATCCAGATAAGCCCTATGTGTTGCACAGTGATGCCAGCCTTAAGGGGCTGGGTGCTGTTTTAAATCAGATGTATCCAGAGGGTCTTAGACCTGTTGCATTTGCTAGTAGAGGGTTAAATGCTGCAGAGCAGAAGTACCATATCCACCAGCTTGAGTTTTTGGCACTCAAGTGGGCTGTGGTGGATAAGTTCCACGACTATTTCAATTCAATTCAATTTATTTTGTATAGCGCCTTTTACAATGAACATTGTCTTAAAGCAGCTTTACAAAAGAAGAAAAACAGAGAAAGGGGAGGGGAAAAATGAATATAAAAAATAAAAAAAAAAACTAAACTAGAAATAAGAATAAATCATTAAATTTAATAATTAAACTATTTTATACCTATTTGTACAGGGTCTGTTATGACAGACAATAATCCAGGCCTGAAATAAATCAGGCCTGAGTCAGTCTGATCCTGATATTGTTTTGTTGAAGCGTGAGAGTCAAAAGTTGAGGCTAGAAGATAGCCTGCTGTACAGAGTCACACACAGGACAGCTGGAAAGCAGATACAACAGCTGCTGTTGCCTAAAAGACTCAGAATGCGGGTCATCTGTGCTTTGCACAATGATATGGGTCATTTAGGAGTAGAAAGGACAGTAGACTTGCTTAGGGACAGGTTTTACTGGCCGAAAATGGCCCAAACAGTTGAGAACTATATAGGTAACTGTGGAAGGTGTGTGATGTGGAGTCCCTGTTCTTGAGCCGCGTCCTTACACCAGATCACCTCTCATGGTCCTATGGAATTAGTGTGCATTGATTTTCTGTCTTTGGAACCCAATTCCAGTGGATATGCAAACATATTAGTGACAGATCATTTTAGTCACTATGCACAGGCATACCCTAGTAAGGATCAAAGAGCAGTGACTGTGGCAAAGGTCTTAGTGGAGAGATTTTTTGTACAATATGGATTGCCAGCCAGGATCCATTCAGACCAAGGCCGCAATTTTGAAAGTCGAGTGATCCAGGAGCTCCTGAAAATCTTAGGGATTCAAAAGTCGCGAACAAGTCCTTACCATCCCCAAGGAGACCCACAGCCCGAACATTTCAATAGGACACTGCTTTCTATGTTAGGGACACTGAAGGACACCCATAAGTGGCAATGGAGTCGTCATGTGAGTCAGCTAGTGCATGCCTATAATAGCACTAAGAATGATGCCACCGGGTTTTTCTCATATTACATTATGTTTGGTAGAGAGGCTAGATTGCCCATTGATGTGTGTTTTGGAACTGATACGCAGTCATTCTCACTATGTGGATGAGTTGAGAGAAGATCTTCAAAAAGCATATGAGCCAGCTGCTAGCTCAGCGACCCGAGTACACCTGCAAAATAAAAGGCATTATGAGAAGGGTCTACGGCACCAAGTGTTATCTATGGGTGATAGAGTACTCTTAAAGGACTTAGGCTTGAAAAGAAAGCATAAGTTAGAGCAGACCTGGGCATTTTACACCCCGCGGGCCACATCCGGCCCTTTGGACGTCACTGTCCGGCCATTCATTCATAAACATAAATGAAGAAGTATTTATGCTGTGCACACAATACAACTGTGTTGTTTTTATTTGGAAAAGCCGGGAGTTTAATTATTTCCGTATGGACGTGTGTGTGTGTGTCTGAACAGTAACAGGTGATGCTGCACGTTAATGCTGGTCAGATACCCCTAAAAAAGTCAGCTCCTGTTAAAAAAAAGAAAAGTTGATTCCAAATGCTGCATTTTCGAAAAGACATGGACTGCAAAATATTTATTTACAGAAATCGAAGGTAAAGCGTGTGCTTAGTTTGTGGTACACAGGTCCCTGTGTTCAAAGATTACAATCTGAATCGCCACTACGTGACCAAACACGAGGAGAAATACAAGAACTTGTCTGATGAAGAGCGCACAAACAGGCTATGCTAGCCACGCTGCAAACCCAACAAGGACTTTTTACAAAACTTCACACACCCAGAGATGCAGCTGTCAAGACAAGTCATGTCATATCTCACAAAATCACTAGAAAAATAAAGCGTTTTCTGACATAGAGTTTATTAAGGAGTGTATGGTGGACTCTGCTGCCCTGATATGCCCAGAGAAAAAGGGAGCATTTGAGAACGTGCCCCTCTCTCGACGCACTGTAACGACAAGGGTTGAGGACATCGCGGGAAATCTGGAGCTTCAGCTGAGGAACAGAGTGGTCAACTTTGACTATTTTTCACTGGCTCTGGATGAGAGCTGCAATTGAAGTTGAGCAGTTGCTTATCTTTAACATAATGCAAAACATCTTTTCAGTATTTGTGAAGATTAACAAGTTAAAAATAAAATGAAACAGTAATGCAATGATTGTTTTTGTTTTAAACTGTTTATTACTTCTATAGGATTATTTTCCTCTTTGACCTACACAACAACCCATAAATTTACATAAATATTTACATGTATTAATATTTAGAAAATTAATAATGAGCGGAATTAAGTTCAAGTTATCGTTGGTTTAGCCCTCCAACACAGTTCATATTTGTTATGTGGCCCCCTGTAGAAATTAATTGCCCATCCCTGAGTTAGAGAGTAGGTGGAACTCTTTGCCTTATGTGGTGGTGGAAAAACTCCCTGATTTGCCAGTTTACAAGGTGAAACCCGAGCGTGGTATGGGGAAGCTTAGGACCATTCACCATGACCACATTTTGCTCATTGGTAGCTCAGTCAGGATGCCCAAGGTGCAAGACACCCAGCCCCCAATGAATAGGCCAGTGACAAGAGCTCAAAAAAGATCTCACAGGTTGTGCAGGTCAAAACCTCAAAAGGACATTAGTTGCTCGCATGTTAAAGAGTCCAGTTAGTCAGACTGTGAGGTATTCACAGGATGTTGGCAGACTGTTGAACATGATGATTCTAGGCCTCATGTCATTGAGAGCAGCCCTGGCAGTGTATTATCAGTGAGGGAAACTGTTAGTGAAGCTGAGAGTGTGTCAGAAGAAAAGTGTGATGGTGAGCCCTGTATGTCTTCAGAACCTGAGATTGTTCATGAAGATGTTAGCGATGGAGAGATTGATGCTGTTTGTGATGCAGAAACATCTGTTGAACAAAGAGGTGGACACTTCTATCTGACACTGATGTACCAGTATTAGAAGGTGAAGGAGCACAGATAGAGGTTGACTCTCCTAAGATGGAAAAGAGGTTCATAAAGCCTGTTATCAGACTAACTTATGATGAACGAGGGAAACCTAAGGATCAGCCCGTAACTATAATACATAGGTAGTCATTAGGATTGGATAAAAGTATGTAATTGCTCAGGTGTGAGTGAAGTTTCATGGGGACATGAAAACCATTTGGAGGGTGGGGTACCCCTGTGACACTAACCTGCATATTTCTCTTTGATTTAGAAATGTATAGATTCATTGAATGTAGATGTGTTATGCTAGAATATCATTTCACTGTATTTTAATTTTTTGCCATTTATGATATGGATGCCAAGTAATGATTGTGTATAAATTGCATGTACAGTTAATTTCTTATATCTAAGTTTACTTTTATTCATTCCATTATATGAAAGAAGTCTCTGAAAATCCCAGAAAGATTGATTACTGAACTATGATGAGTTATCTTTTTAACAGGGAAGTGGCAGGAACAAGGTGCTCCCACTTTACCAGGCAGTCTCCAGTAGGGAAAAGTGGGTTTAAAATATCTTGGGGACTCGTGCCCCTGTTCCTTACTTGCCACTGCAGGAGGGTGGTCAAGGCCTGATCGCCCTGTCATGTCGAGTCAGAACTTTCCGACTGCAGACGGCACAGAGGCTGCTCTATGGAGAAGGGCTTGCATGGGCTGACACTGCTTATGCCCTATGCCCCTTATGCCCTAGTCACATGGACAAAACATCTTTATATGTACAGGCCAAAGTATGTTCCAAAGAAAAAATCAGTTGTACTACTGAACTTCATCATGGGTCAGGCTAAGTTCCCTACATGGCTCACAAGAAAAAATAAAATGCAAGGGGACGGCACCCAGGATGCTGAAAAAATGCTCACAACTCTAGTCAAAGCTAGAATCAAGGTTGAGTATGGCCAAGTGTGGGCATTGGGGGAAGTTTTATGCTGATCTGAGATTTGAAAAACTGAAAAAATTCATGAAGTCATTGCTGCTAAATGTAGATGGTGTGCGCTTTTCTACAGTGGTTTTACTCCTAGTTAGTTTTGCTACAGTACTAAATAAAAATTTAGGATTGTGTATTATCTTCAATTAGGGCAGAGAGATACGCTGATCTAGCAGCACTAAGAGAATTTTTGTATCTCAGAAGGCTTTCCTTCCACGCTAACTGAAATACTGCCAATTTAGTTTGACACCATTTACCTTCTAGTTTCCTAGCTGATTGTTTTAAAGTTTGTGTGTGGTCGTTGTACCATAGTGCTAGTTTCTTCTCTTTAATTATTTTCCTTTTAAGTGGAGCTACAGTGACTAGGGTTTTGCGAAACATTGACTCCAGGTAATCAGTCACCTGGTCAAGTTCTGTGGGGTCAGACGGTGAACCAATCATGTGTGATAATTCTGGGAGACTATCGGTAAATCTCTCTGCAGTAGCAGACGTAAATATACGCTTCATACGGTAATGCGGCAAATCGAGCATCTCGTGTCTAAGACGCATTTTAAATGAAACAAGATAATGATCTGAGATAGCTTCCAACTGTGGAAGATTGACTATGTTTTCTATATTTAATCTGAATGTAAAAATGAGATCCAGAGTGTGACCTCCATTATGAGTGGGTCCTATTACATTTTGATTAACACCTAATGAATCTATGATGGCTACAAGACACAGTCTGACCAACCATGTGGGAAATCAGATCGTGCCACCATCTTGGTTCCTCATATCTACAATATATGCTGAAGGCTGATGCTCCAGTTCAGAGGAACGGTATGTGGTGGATAAACCAATCAGTGGCCCCTCTGCAGGACTGCAGCTCTGATGATGAGGGGTGAACACACTGGATGTTGTTTACACAAACATTCCCGGCGTGTATCGTGCGGAGCCCCGCCCCCACCTCGGCTACTCAGACCACATCTCTGTTATGTTGATCCCAGCATACAGACCACTCGTCAGATGCTCTAAATCGGTTCTGAAACAGGTTAAGACCTGGCCAGCAGGAGCCATCTCTGCTCTTCAGGACTGTTTTGAGTGCACTGACTGGGACATGTTTAGGGGGGCTGCAACCAATGGCGACTCTACTGACTTGGAGGAGTACACGGCATCAGTGACCAGCTACATCAGGAAGTGCATCGATGACGTGACTGTCTCCAAGACCATCACCACACGATCAAACCAGAAGCCGTGGATGACTGCAAATGTGTGTGCACTGCTAAGATCCAGAGACTCTGCCTTCAGAACTGGAGACAAGGACACCCTAAGAACAGCACGGGCTAAACTGTCTCGAGCCATTAGAGAGGCAAAGTGTGCACACTCCCAGAGAATCTGAGAGTTTGAGGCACGTAATGACGTGACAGCGAGGAAGACCATCCCTTCTTCAGAGGACCAAGTGCTCCGTCTCACCATGGCTGACGTGAGGAAAACTCTATGTAGAGTTAACCCACGAAAAGCTGCTGGACCAGAAAACATTCCTGGCAGAGTGCTCAGGGAATGTGCAGAACAGCTAGTAGATGTCTTCATGGACATCTTCAACATCTCCCTGAGCAGCACCGTCGTCCCAACGTGCCTAAAGTCTACCACCATCATCCCTGTGCCGAAGAAGTCTCCAGTGTCCTGTCTCAATGACTACCGACCCGTTGCACTCACACCCATCATCAGGAAGTGCTTCGAGAGGCTCATCATGAGACACATTAAGAACCTGCTGCCACCTTCACTCGACCCCATGCAGTTTGCGCATCGTCCAAATCGCTCCACAGACGATGCCATCACCACAACCCTCCATCTGGCCCTCACACACCTGGACAATAAAGACACTTACCTACGAATGCTGTTCATTGACTTCAGTTCAGCATTCAACACGATCATTCCTCAGCACCTGATTGAGAAGCTGACTCTGCTGGGCATCAACATCTCCCTCTGCAAATGGATCCTGGATTTCCTGACTGGGAGACCTCAGTCAGTCCGGATCGGGAACAGCATCTCCAGCACCACCACTCTGAACACTGGAGCTCCTCAGGGCTGTGTGCTCAGTCCACTGCTGTTCACTCTGCTGACTCAGGACTGTGCAGCAATGCACAGCTATAATCATATCATCAAGTTCTCCGATGACACGACCGTGGTGGGTCTCATCAGCAAGAATGACGAGTCAGCATACAGAGAGGAGGTGCAACATCTAACAGCCTGGTGTAAAGTCAACAACCTCTCTCTGAACGTCGACAAGACTAAAGAGATGGTTGTTGACTTCAGGAGAGCACAGAGTGACCATTCTCCACTCATCATCGATGGGTCCATCATGGAGATCGTCACAAGCACCAAATTCCTTGGTGTTCACCTGGCGGAGGACCTCACCTGGTCACTCAACACCACATCTGAATATTTTCTTTTAAAAAACTAGTATATGTTGAATAATATTAATTTGTTGTTAGAGTTTGTTAAAGCGGTGCTATTCTGATTATTTTGATTGGTTACGTTAACCCACATTGCCTTGGAAAGCTTTAGGCTAATACACTGTCTGAGAGTGACCACCATGGCGAGTGATAAAAATGTATTTCAGTCCTGGAAATTTAAACATAATTTCATCCTGAAATCCAATAAGGGGCAAATGTAACAGTTCAGGGGGAAATTAGTTTCCCAGCTGTTAAAATGCTTTCAGCATCAAAGGCTTCAATGTTGAACCTGAGGAAGCATCTGCAGGTATGGAACCTTGCCTTCCTTTATTTTATAATATATTTAAAATGTATAATTTTTGTCATTATTGTGAGTGTACAGAAATAAAAACAGCATTACATTATGACCTGTGCTCACGTGCTCCCAAACGTGGACATGCTCTGGGGCTTCTAGTGAATTAAGGTGCAGTAATTGATAAGGTGCAGTAAACCCCACCCCCTCTGTGTTTTATTGGTTTTATTGGTCACAATCACCTTCTGTTTCCAGAATTAATTTGATTGGCTGCTGGCAGCCGGAAAAGAGAGAGAGCACTATCAACATTGGAGGTGATGCTGAACTGAAATGATGTTAAAGTCTCAGTAATATTTAATTTTCAGATCTAATGTTAAACCAAGCTATAAACATTTAAAACAAGCTATTAAACCCTTCTAAAAGACTTTATTTATTGTTTTAGAGGAGAGTGAAAATTTTTCCTTCTTCTTCTTCTTCTTTTTCTTCTTCTTCTTCTTCTTCTTCTTCTTCTTCTTGTCATTGTTGTAGAAATAACAGTAGGAGTTTGTTAGTAGAGAGTGGCAGCTATCAGAGCAGAGCGTTATAGAGGCTTATATCTATAAAAACAATATCATTTGTTAAATAACGTTTTATATTTTAATGATGTTTTATAAGTGTTTCAATTATGTAGAATAATATTGTAAATGTTAACTGTGTTACTGACATTTATACTACATAAATAAAAATGTATTATTATTATTATTACTATTATTTCTTTTTTTTTTCCGAGACACTTTTGTTTTCAGGTTTGGTTTAAAATCAAATCTGCAGTTAAAGATCTAGTTTGTTTATTGTTGTTTGTTTCGTTATATTTTATTTACTGTTTTATCGATCTGTGTAATAAAGGTCTAAGAGTTCTGATCATGTGCAGACCGGTGTTATGGTCAGAACTGTGAGAAATTGTTTTAATTAAGTGTGTCTCCACCTGGTGGCTAACTCAGGCACTGACCATACACTCGTATACAGTTACACTGTATTTACCAAAAGTTTGAAGTCAGGTGTTGTTTTTCAGGGGTTGGGCTCCGCCCCTTAGTTCCAGTGAAAGGAACTCTTAATGCTTCAGCTTCATACCAAGACATTTTGGACAATTTCATGCTCTTTGTGGGAACAGTTTGGGGATGACCCCTTCCTGTTCCAACATGACTGCACACCAGTGACCAAAGCAAGGTCCATAAAGACATGGATGAGTGAGTTTGGTGTGGAGGAACTTGACTGTCCTGCACAGAGTCCTGACCTCAACCCCATAGAACACCTTTGGGATGAATTAGAGTGGAGACTGTGAGCCAGACCTTCTCGTCCAACATCAGTGCCTGAGATAAAAGTATAAAGTTAGAGAGAAATTCTTAATTTACAAAAACAAAACAGTAAACAATTCAGTAAAAATAAACAGATATAAGTTACAGTTTTTCTCATTCACTAAAACACGCTTAATGAAATGGGGATCGTCTTAATCTTCATCATGAGCTTCTTAGCACAGCATAAGTCTTCTCTTTCAAATGTCTTAACATTTAGCACAGATTTCATTGAAAGAGCCCAAACCCTATTGGATTAAGTGTGTGGAACAAAAGGATATAAAAAAACATCTATTCACAGCTAATAGAAAGAACCTTTTAATTATGAATATCTAATGCACCTGAGTGAGACTCCTTTACACAACTCTACAGTCAGCACTCAGTCCTCTTCCAGCTACAAAACATACCACCTCTGTGCTGCTGTTTAAAAGTATGGGCCAAAGAGGTGAGAGGTCACTGAAGGAGAGTAAGAAGTCACTGAAGGAGAGTAAGAGGTCACTGAAGGAGAGTAAGAGGTCACTGATGGAGAGTAAGAGGTCATTGAGGAGAGTAAAAGGTCATTGAGGAGAGTAAGAAGTCACTGAAGGAGAGTAAGAAGTCACTGAAGGAGAGTAAGAGGTCACTGAAGGAGAGTAAGAGGTCACTGATGGAGAGTAAGAGGTCACTGAAGGAGAGTAAGAAGTCATTGAGGAGAGTAAGAGGTCACTGATGGAGAGTAAGAGGTCACTGAAGGAGAGTAAGAAGTCATTGAGGAGAGTAAGAGGTTCAATTCAATTCAATTTTATTTGTATAGCGCTTTTAACAAAGATCATTGTCTCAAAGCAGCTTTACATGAGAAACGACATAAGAAAACAACAAACATATAAACAGACAGACAGACAGACAGTCCTAGATGTTATCCCAAGTGAGCAAGCCTGAGGTGACTGAGGCGACTGTGGCAAGGAAAAACTCCCTTAGATGGTAAGAGGAAGAAACCTTGAGAGGAACCAGACTCAAAAGGGAACCCATCCTCATTTGGGTGACAATTGTGTGATGCAGATACAGCATGTGTATAGTGTTATGTAAATCAATAAGGAGGTTGTTGTCCACAGCGCTGCTTGAATATCCCAATCCTCACAAGCAGAACCCGGCTGGAGCTGGTCCATCTCCGGATGCCACTGGAGCACAGTCTCTGTATGCCTCGGGATGGGTAGAAGAAGGGAAACAATGGAACAGCATTAGCGTAGCTGCTGTTCATAATATTAGCAGTACTAGCTGAATGTGCATTTAATCAGATGTACTGGAGCACAAGGTTATGGGATGTGTTAGATGTATGTCAGGATAAAGAGATAAGTCTTTAGTCTACATTTAAACTGGGAGACTGTGTCTGAGCCCCGAACACTGTCAGGAAGACTATTCCAAAGTTTTGGAGCTAAATACGAAAACGCTCTACCCCCTTTTGTGGACTTTAATATCCTGTGAACTACTAGAAGTCCAGAGTTTTGTGATCTTAAAGAGCATGGTGGATTGTAACGTGTTAGAAGACTGGAGAGATAGGTGGGAGCTAAACCAATTAGAGCCTTGTACGTGAGTAGAGCTAATTTATAGTCAATTCTAAACTTCACAGGTAGCCAGTGCAGGGATGATAATATTGGGGTTATATGATCATATTTTCTTGATCTGGTAAGAACTCTGGCGGCTGCATTCTGGACTAACTGTAGCTTGTTTATTGAAGATGCAGGACAAACACCTAGTAATGCATTACAGTAGTCCAGTCTGGAGGTCAGGAATACATGAACTAGCTTTTCTGCATCAGATACAGATAAAATGTTCCTAAGCTTGGCGATATTTCTAAGATGGAAGAAGGCTGTTTTTGTCATATTGGAAATATGATTTTTAAAGGATAAGTTGCTGTCTAATATTACACCCAGGTTTTTCACTGTTGAGCTAGTAGTAACAGTACATCCTTCTAGATGCAAGCTGAATTGTGAGAGATTCTGTGTACTGGTTTTTGGACCAATAAGTAATGTCTCTGTCTTGTCAGAATTTAATAATAGGAAATTATCGGTCATCCAATCTCTAATATCTTTAACACACTCAGTTAGTGTAGACAAATTAGATATTTCATCTGGTTTTGATGAGATATATAACTGGGTATCATCGGCATAACAATGGAAACTAATCCCATGCCTTCTAATGATGTCACCCAATGGAAGCATGTATACTGAGAAAAGCAGAGGTCCTAAAACTGACCCTTGTGGGACCCCGTATTTCACTGGCACTACACTGGACAGTTCTCCATTTAAATCTACAAAGTGGTATGGATCAGGCAGGTAGGATCTAAACCATTTTAATGCCTGTCCCTGCATACCTGTGTGATTTTGTAAGTGATCTATGAGAATGTTATGATCTATAGTGTGGAATGCAGCACTAAGATCAAGCAGGACTAAAATGGAGATGCAGCCTTGGTCCGAAGCTAAAAGCAAGTCATTAGTGATTTTAACTAGTGCAGTTTCTGTGCTATGATGGGGCCTGAAACCTGACTGAAATTCTTCAAGGATATTGTTTTCCTGTAGGAAGGAGCATAATTGGGCTGACACCTTTTCTAATATTTTAGATGTAAACAGAAGGTTTGAAATCGGTCTGTAATTTGATATTTCATCAGGGTCTAGTTTTGGTTTCTTAAGAAGAGGCTTAATAACTGCTAACTTAAGAGATTTTGGGACATGACCTAGAAATAACGAGGAGTTAATAATATTAAGAAGAGGCTCTCCAGCTGCATGTATCACTTCTTTCAGCAATCTATTTGGAATTGGATCTAACAAACACGTTGTTGGTTTAGCCGTGGTGATAAGTTTAACTAGCTCTTCCTGCCCTATACTGGTAATGCATTGTAGCTTTAAGTGTGGAGCTGTAGGCTGGTCTGGATCACCAGATGCCATCAGTGGTTGAACATCCAATATTTTGTTCCTGATACTATCAATTTTTTTAGTGAAGAAATTCATAAAGTCCTCACTACTAAAGTATGCTGAAATACTCTCTCCAGGAATCTGATGCTTTGTTAGTCTAGCCACTGTACTGAATAAAAATCTGGGATTGTTCTGGTTTATTTCAATC